>NC_058046.1:515000-550000 GCF_020085105.1 Siniperca chuatsi
TTAGCTGAGTTGCAGCTCCACAGGCAGCGCGTGGATGTTCACTGTACGGAGGTGTTGGATGTGTTGACCTCCTGCAGGGTGGACCTGCAGGAGCTGCAGACCTCCATCAGCAGGAAGGACCAGGAGTTCACCGCCATTCTGTCCGACATGGAGGACAACGTCCTGACGGCTGACAGCAGCCAACGGTAACAACTGATCTGTGATCAGCCGACTGTTTAGACTTCTAACTGAAGAGTCAGGTGTTACAGTCTGTCTGTCTGTCTGCAGTCTGGAGGCTGTGAGCGCCACCCTGCAGGACCGTCTGGATCAACATATCAAAGACACCCAGCACTGTCAGACCGCCTTCAGACAGACACTTCAGACCAGACTGGAGGCGGTCAGAAACAGAACAGCACAACTCCTCCACTCCTTCAGGTAACACCTGGAACACCTGGAAGAGTCATCGGGAAAAACTAAAGTTAAGAAATAAAAAGCAACGTTCGTGTTTTCTCCTCCTGCAGGTTGTTTAGTGAAGGAGGTGATTTTGCTCCTCTGGAGGTGAAGTTGTTTCAGAGAAGACTGAAGGAGGAAACCAAACAGATCAGTGTGACCGAGGAGTCCATCCACTCCGAGCTGGAGGCGTTTGAGTCCAAGAGTTTGCAGCAGGTACGAAGTTCAAAGGGAGAATTCGGCACCTTTCGTGTGGACGTGCAGTCAGTGCTGATGGTACATGTAGTCAACTGAATCTGTATTGACCGAGAAAGCAGAGTTCTCCTCAGTGCCAGCGGAGCCGTGCCTGCAGCGCCTACAAGTACCAGGATGCATTGCACGTGAGCTTCTGACGCCCACGTTCACCCAGCAGTTTTCCGTATAACAACAAAGCTAACCGAGTCTAGCTGCACGTCTGTCGTTCATAAGAAACTTCTAAACCAAAACCTTGACCGTGGCACATGTTGGAGCAGGAGTCTGATCCGTATTAGCCTCGCGGCCCAGCGAGCCGCTAACGTTACAGCTTCATGGTCTGAGCGAGCTAGCTGCTGGGTGCTAATCTAAGCTACTCACCTTTCAAGTACATTTACATACAGCAACACACACACACACACACACACCGGCGAGGATCCCGCAGCAGAACGGGCTTCCGTATAACAACAATGCTAATGCTAGCTGAGCTAGCGCCGCGTAATAAAGTTCCACAAAAAGCAACATGAAAAAACAGTTAACGGCATCCAACATACGCTCGTTATTTAGTTGGCTTCAAATGAGGCTCAACGTTCACACAGTTTCTCCTGACTGTCCCTCAATATTACAACATTAGTCCAGCACCGCCCGGAGTACCACCTGCAGCCCATAGCACCACCTGCAGCCCATAGCACCACCTGCAGCCCATAGCACCACCTGCAGCCCATAGCTAGGTAAAACCTTCGTGCGTAGTAACACACACGGGCTCTCTCGGGGTTGCCGTTGGCGACAGCATCCAACAACAACTGCCCACGCTGAAATTCACCGCAGCACAATGAGTCAGTTTCTGTTGGCGTCGGAGGGCAATTTGAGTGAAGGCAGCACCAGTCGCTGTTCTCTGCGGTTCAGGTTCTGGAGGGTCCCCGACAGCCAGATATATATATATATATATTTATTTATATATATATATATATATATATATATATATATATATATATATATATATATATAGCACAAACTGAGAATTTATTGCTTGATGGACTACATTTACCATCAACACACCTTTAAACTCTTTCTCTTAATACAGAGTAACCCAAGTTCAAACAGGACGCAGTGTTTTCAATTTGCACATGAGATCTGTCAAAGTCCACAGAGGCAGCTCTGCTGTACAGCGTTAACTGTCCAATAAAAACATGAAGCTTTACCTCCTTTACACTCGGAGACCACAGCGTGTGTTGCTCCTGCAGGTGAAGCAGGTGTCTGGTCGTTTTGAGGAGAAACTCTCCTCCCTGAAGTCTGAGGTTAAGTTCATGGAGAAGATCCAGAAAATTATCAGCAGCACACAAGTTCACATTAAGGCTGAGGTACCTGTCTGTCTGCCCGTCTGTCTGTCTGTCTGCCTGTCTGTCTGCCTGTCTGTCTGTCTGTCTGCCTGTCTGTCTGTCTGCCTGTCTGTCTGTCTGTCTGTCTGCCTGTCTGTCTGTCTGTCTGTCTGTCTGCCTGTCTGTCTGTCTGCCCGTCTGTCTGTCTGTCTGTCTGCCTGTCTGTCTGCCTGTCTGTCTGTCTGTCTGTCTACCCGTGTGCCCGTCTGTCTGCCCGTCTGTCTGTCTGTCTGTCTGCCTGTCTGCCCGTCTGTCTGTCTGTCTACCCGTGTGCCCCTCTGTCTGCCCGTCTGTCTGCCCGTCTGTCTGTCTGTCTGCCTGTCTGTCTCTCAGACCTGTATGACTCTCTTTACTAACCGTGTTTGAACCACACAGGCAGCCAGCAGTAACCGGCAGCAGTCAGACATCTGCAGCAGGCTGGAGGATCTGAGGAGGAACATGGAGAACACACAGGTACACACAGGTACACACAGGTACACACAGGTACACACAGGTACACACAGTCACACAGGTACACACAGGTACACAGGTACACACAGGTACACAGGTACACAGGTACACACAGGTACACACAGTCACACAGGTACACACAGTCACACAGGTACACACAGGTACACACAGGTACACACAGGTACACACAGGTACACACAGGTACACAGGTACACACAGGTACACACAGGTACACAGGTACACACAGGTACACAGGTACACACAGGTACACAGGTACACACAGGTACACACAGGTACACACAGTCACACAGGTACACACAGGTACACACAGTCACACAGGTAAACAGGTACACACACATAGGTACACAGGTACACACACAGGTACACACAGGTACACACGTACACACAGTCACACAGGTACACACAGGTACACACAGGTACACACAGGTACACACAGGTACACACAGGTACACAGGTACACACAGGTACACAGGTACACACAGGTACACACAGGTACACACAGGTACACACAGGTACACAGGTACACACAGGTACACACAGGTACACACAGGTACACACAGGTACACACAGGTACACACAGGTACACAGGTACACACAGGTACACACAGGTACACAGGTACACACAGGTACACAGGTACACACAGGTACACACAGGTACACACAGTACACACAGGTACACACAGGTACACAGGTACACACAGGTACACACAGGTACACACAGTCACACAGGTACACAGGTACACACAGGTACACACAGGTACACAGGTACACACAGGTACACACAGTCACACAGGTACACACAGGTACACACAGGTACACAGGTACACACAGGTACACACAGGTACACACAGGTACACAGGTACACACAGGTACACACAGGTACACAGGTACACACAGGTACACACAGGTAAACAGGTACACACACACAGGTACACAGGTACACACAGGTACACAGGTACACACACATAGGTACACAGGTACACACACAGGTACACAGGTACACACAGGTACACACAGTCACACAGGTACACACAGGTACACACAGGTACACAGGTACACAGGTACACAGGGTACACACAGGTACACACAGGTACACACAGGTACACACAGGTACACACAGGTACACACAGGTACACAGGTACACACAGGTACACACAGTCACACAGGTACACACAGGTACACACAGGTACACAGGTACACACAGGTACACACAGGTTCACACAGGTACACAGGTACACACAGGTACACACAGGTACACAGGTACACACAGGTACACACAGGTACACACAGGTACACACAGTCACACAGGTACAAACAGGTACACACAGGTACACACAGTCACACAGGTAAACAGGTACACACACACAGGTACACACAGTCACACAGGTACACAGGTACACACAGGTACACAGGTACACACAGGTACACACAGGTACACACAGTCACACAGGTACACACAGGTACACAGGTACACACAGGTACACACAGGTACACACAGGTACACACAGGTACACAGGTACACACTACCGCTGTAGTACTCTGTCAATTTCAATTTTGTTCAATTCAAATAGCTTTATTGGCATGAACAAAAACATGTTGCTGCCAAAGCAGTTTACAGAAGATTCACAAATATTTCATATATTTAATACACAGGTGTCATAATCTGTCTGTCTGTCTGCAGGTGTCTCCAGATCAGGTGTGTTCTTTCCTGTCATCAATCAATGAAGACCTCAGGAAGTGCTGTCAATACCTGGACTTTTCATTGGTAGGTTACCTCCAGTACTTGGACTAGCTCTTGTATTTCTGCTTCCTCCCTACCTGCGCTACCACCTATGTGCTTGGACTACTTGCTGTACACCTGGAACACTTCCTGTCTTGTGTGCCTGGTCCTGTCTTCCTGGACTATCACCTGTCTGCGTCTCCTGTCTCCTGTCTACCTGGACTACCTGCTAACAACCTGGACATATTTCTATTTATGTGGTCTACTTTAGTCCATGCGGATTACAATCTGCGTGTTGTTTGTGTGTTTAGGGCCCCGCCCTGCAGGACAGCCTCTCGGCTCGTCCTAAATCCAGGAAGCAGGTCTGGTCAGCCCCACCTCCCGGTTTACTGCAGCCGAGCAGGACGGGAGTGGACCTCCTCGATGACCCCGTCGTGGGCGTCATCAAGTCCCTGAACAGGTACATCCTCCAGCCAATCCCACCGAGCAATACTGCGGCGAATACGCTGACGAAGTCGAGTAAATGTTTTTCTCCCTCCGGTCCGATAACGTCCTCAGGTTCAGCAGGAGCCGGGATGCTGCACCTGAAGCAGCGGAGAGGCAGGAAAGAGGACGAACGGCTGCAGGTAAAAATGCGTTGGAGCAGCGAGTATCGACACCTGTCAGGTGCAGAAAGCTGACGGCTCATCAGCTTCATTAACTTGTTGACTTCTAGTTCCTGATTTAAATCGTTTCCCAGGTTTGACTGTATTTTATTATGTTCAGACGATTTAACATTGGAAGATCTGAAGAAAAACCGGTCTACATTTCTCAAAGTACGGTTTTATGCACAATGTGCATTTGTATTTATAGATTTATCTTCAATTAGTATTTTATGTTAATCATTAATCACAGTAATCATTATTCTTGCACTGTTTTTACTTTTGAATCACCTTAGTGGCTCCGCAGTACTTCTGGTGGCTGACTCGCTTCCCTGCCGGTTTTTATTCTCATATTCTTGTGTGTGTTGGTGTTTTAGTCCAGTCGTTCGTACTCCACATGTTGCCTGGTGTTTCGGGGCGGCGTCATGTTGTAATTTACTAACTCCAGAAAGTGGCTTTAGTGTTGAGTTACATTCATTCAGCCTGGACCTCCAGTCCGCTGTCTCCTGTGAACCATCTGATGTGTGTCTGCAGGTCCGAGTCCTGTCCAGAGTCTTCAACAGAGATGCACCGAGCCTGTCGGTACACTGAGGTACACACACACACACACACACACACACACACACACACACACACACACACACCTCTACCTCACATTATTATACTATTATTATAGGAGTTTGTCCTTACAGTCCACTTGTGTGTGTAACTGCCTCGTGTATGAATAAAACTGACCTATTAGCAAGGTGTCTTATTCAGGACGCTGGGACGTGACATTTGGTTTCTGAATGATCAGACTGAGTCCAGATAAAAAGCTCCAGCGTGGAGCGTTCAGGAGCAGCTGTCGGCAGAAATATAATATTCATCAGTGTTTAATCGGCTGAAAATAAGAACCGCTGTGTTTTCGTCACCTTAGAATCAGCCTTTATATCTGCAGAGGGAGCGGGTCCTCTTCCACGGAGGCCGCCATGTTGCACCGCCATGTTTCTACAGGAGCCCAGAACGGACAAACCAGACGGGGCCCCTACAGAGGGCCGTTATCGAGTTTTGCTTCACCGCAGTTCCTCCTGCACGCCTGGAAGGGGAGGGCGAGGCGAGCGGCGCTCACGTGGCTGCAAACTGCAGTTTCACCACTAGAGGCCGCTAAACGCTCCACGCCGGACGCTTAAGCCCAGTCTCATTAAAAGCTTGTGTGTGACGCGTGGTGTGAGACTCGATGGTTTCACGGTGATTCAGCTCTTTGTCATTTTGCTGAAACAGAAGCTCAGTACGGACTAATAGTAAATATAACGACCACAAACCAACCTGTCAGTCACAACTCTGGGGTCACAAACACTGTGTGTGTGTGTGTGTGTGTGTCAGTGTGAGGAGGGGCTGCAGGTCCATCAGGACTGACAGAAGGTTCCAGGTTTTTGGAGCAGGACCAGAACAGAACACACAGTGAGTCTCACCTGCTGGTCTGATTTGATCCTGACGGAGAATCGCAGCCAGGTGTTGATCACCTGTGTGTTTGTGTTTCAGCACCTTCAGCTCCACGGTGAACTCTGTGTTGTGGAAAGCCAATGACGTCCTCCTGCTGGTTGCCGAGGTAACAGACGCACTGTTTGGGAGCACGTTCACAGTGATGCGGCTGAATTTCAAAATATCGTTCTCGTATTAAAAGTTTTTGATTGAAACTTTCTGTCAGGACTTTTACCGCAGCGAGCGCTGCGGCCTCAGCAGGTTCCTCCTGCTTCCTGACAGTTTGGACCAATGGGCTGACAGCATGCAGCAGAGGCTGCTGGGATACCAGGAACAGGCCCGGAAGTTTCTGAGCACGAGCAGAGAGGGTAGACACACACACACACACGCTTGTACTTGTACACTTATGAGGACCCCCTCATTGAAATAATGCATTCCCTGCCCCTGAAACCAAACCTGAACTCTCTTCTGACCCGGGGGAGGGATAGTTGGGGGGTGACTGTTGATATACTGTATCATCTGCTGCATAGTGTCGGGTGTAATGACTGAAATCTTCATGCAGGTTTGGATTTGTATGAACTAGCTAAATCTCTTCTTATGAGAGATTAATGATGTTTGTACCTGGTCCTCACAAGTATATGTAATAAACAAGGTCTAAAACTCACATTGGACCTCACAAAGATAGAAGTACAAGACTGTCTGTCTCTCTGCCTGCCTAACTGTCTGTCTGCCTGTCTGTCTCACTGTCTGTCTACCTAACTGTCTCACTGTCTGTCTGTCTCACTGTCTGTCTGTCTGTCTGTCTCACTGCCTGCCTGTCTGTCTGTCTGTCCTGTCTCTCTGTCTGTCTGTCTGTCTCTCTGTCTGCCTGTCTGTCTGTCTGCCTGTCTCCCTGTCTGTCTGCCTGTCTCTCTGTCTGCCTGTCTGTCTGTCTGCCTGCCTGTCTCACTGCCTGTCTCCCTGTCTGTCTGTCTCTCTCTGTCTCTGTCTGTCTGTCTGCCTGCCTGTCTGTCTGTCTGTCTGTCTGTCTGCCTGTCTGTCTCACTGCCTGTCTCCCTGTCTGTCTGCCTGCCTGTCTGTCTGCCTGCCTGTCTGTCTCTCAGAGTTGGTGAACCACCTGTCTGTGTTGGAGGAGCTGCTACATTCGTTACCTGCAGTTTTGATCAGTAACCATGAGCGACAGCAGGGGGCGGAGCTGAGAGAGGAGGTGGGCGGAGTCAGACTGAAGCTGGAGGAGACGCTGGCAGCCAGTGAGACGGAGAAGGTAACAACGTGAAAACAGTCTGTCATCAGAGGTCAGAGGTCATGAGAGGTCAGAGGTCATCAGAGGTCAGAGGTCATGAGAGGTCAGAGGTCATCAGAGGTCAGAGGTCATGAGAGGTCAGAGGTCATGAGAGGTCAGAGGTCATCAGTGTTTCTGCTCTCTGGTTCTCAGTGCGTGAACGTCCGTCAGCTGCGAGCGTCTCTCGGCGACGACGAGCTTCAGACTCTGAACAGCAGGGAGGAGCTCAGACAGCAGCAGCTGCACAGCGCCCTCTGCTGCGCACACCTGGAGCTACAGGTAGGAGGAGGGAGGAGTCAGCGTGACACCTGCTACCATCAGTGCCTGTCAGACCTGCACGGGGAGGAGTCAGTGTGACACCTGTTAACACCTGTGTGTGTTTGTGTGCAGGAGCGTGTGCGAGTCAGAGGGGAGGAGTTTGTGACATCACTGGCCTCTCTGACAGAGAACCTGCTCTGTCAGCTGGACGACCTGCTCGCACCTGCAGGTAACCTTTCACCTGCTGTAACACAGAGAACTAACAAAGTGCCTGAAACGAGGCAGACCCGGGGGGGGGGGGGCGTCTCTGAGACTCAGCGTCTAGAACAACAAGGTGTGTTCAGAGCGCACAGGTGAACGATGAGGCAAACTATCGGCGGTACCTGCCGAGGGCGGCGCTGGCGGCCTGCCGGGGGAGAACGAGGCAGCAGCGGGGTAACTGTTGACTCAAAAACACTGAACAGTAAATGCAGCATTCGGCGCCCGGCGCTGTTTCCACGCTCATATCAGATTTATTATTACAGTATCTGCACACGCTCACAGCTAGCATCCAATCACAACACGCGTGCATGTAACGAGTACTAGCCAATCACAGCACAGAAGGGCGGGACTTGCACCTGAACACAACACCACCCACCTGACTGCCCTCCGCTACCTGTGAACCCTGACCTCAGGTCATTAAGTTGTTTTCTGTTTCCATAGAAACCGAGGCAGCGGCGTCACACCAACACTATGGAGACAGCACAGTTACCATGGAGACGGGAGCTGAAACGGGACAGAACCTCTCCACAGGAAGCAGGTAACACCTGACCTCTGACCTCCTGCGTGTTGGATCACATTATTACTGTTATTGTGACATCAGAGCTGTGACATCAGAGCTGTGACATCAGAACAAAACTGCAGCTCCTTCAAAATAAAAGCCCTCCAGCTGCTCCACAATAGTTCAGCAGATTTCTGGCAGCTTCTGACTGCTGGACCCACAACACGTGTGTGTGTGTGTGTGTGTGTGTGTGTGTCAGGACCTGGTCTGGTATCTCGTACCTGTCGCCCCCCACCATCAGCACTGCTGACCCACTATCCAGTGTTACCATGGCAACAACAGCATCCATTACCACAACCAGGTGCACCCTGGGACATCTGGCTGTTATAGAGCAGAGAGACGCTGCTGTGAAGGTACACACACACACACACACACACACACACACACACACACACACTAAACATCTACAAAGTAGAAAATATAATGTAAGTGTTTAATTTGTGTGTGTGTGTGTGTGTGTGTGTGTCAGCGCTTCGAGCAGCTGTTCAGGTCGGAGTTGTCGCGTTCAGACGACGACAAACGAAGACGACTGAGTGAACTACAGAGCTGGAACACACACTGGAGACAGCAGATACACACTCTGACACACACACACCAACACTGACACACTGATACACACTCTGACACACACACACCAACACTGACACACTGACACATCAACACTGACACACTGACACACACTCTGACACACACACACCAACACTGACACACTGATACACACTCTGACACACACACACCAACACTGACACACTGACACACACTCTGACACACTGACACATCAACACTGACACACTGATACACACTCTGACACACACACACACCAACACTGACACACTGACACATCAACACTGACACACTGATACACACTCTGACACACACACACCAACACTGACACACTGACACACCAACACTGACACACTGACACACACTCTGACACACACACACCAACACTGACACACTGATACACACTCTGACACACACACACCAACACTGACACACTGACACACACTCTGACACACACACACACCAACACTGACACACTGACACATCAACACTGACACACTGATACACACTCTGACACACACACACCAACACTGATACACTGACACACACTCTGACACACACACACCAACACTGACACACTGACACATCAACACTGACACACTGACACATCAACACTGACACACTGATACACACTCTGACACACACACACCAACACTGATACACTGACACACACTCTGACACACACACACCAACACTGACACACTGACACATCAACACTGACACACTGACACACCAACACTGACACACTGACACACCAACACTGACACACTGACACATCAACACTGACACACTGATACACACTCTGACACACACACACACCAACACTGACACACTGACACATCAACACTGACACACTGATACACACTCTGACACACACACACCAACACTGACACACTGATACACACACTGACACACACATCAACACTGACACACTGACACACACAAATCAACACTGACACACACTCTGACACGTGTAAGCTAAAGTGTAATGAGAGCAGCTGATTGGCTGCTTGCTGTGTACACTGTGATGTCATCAGCTGTATTGATGTTTGTTAATAAACCACAGAAGAAGAACTCAGCTGGTTGTTGGTGTGTTTTAGATATAGTTCCAGACTACACTGCATGTCCAAAAGTATGTGGACACCTGCGCATCTCAGCCAGATGAGGAAGTTGATCATTAGTGATTCAGACACCATTTTGTTTTGGAACCCGCAGGGATTTGCTTCCATAAGATCCACAACAAACATATCCTCAATGTGTAGACAGGGCTGTCCACATACTTTTGGCCATATATTAGTATATATAGTTTTCGTCTGATGGTCGAACAGAGACTCCGTTTCCTGATCCGAACAACAGCAGCGTCAACAAAATGATCAGGTACATTTATCGACTGTACGTTCACGTTACTTTCCATCATTTTATATTTTCATACATGAATAACTTGTTATTGTTTTTTGCCAGAGAGACTCCGGGCGGGTGGAGCTGGGTGGAGCTGGGTGGAGCTGGAGGAGGCTCAGCTGTAACTTCAGGAATGGAGACGATGAACCAGGTAATATATATTTCTCCTGATATTCAGTTAGTGTCTCACAGAAGGTCGCTGATCATGTCTTTAACCTGCAGCCCCCATCAGTTGTTACCTTGGCAACAACTACTCTTGTGGTTCATATTAAAATATGCAGTATAATTACAACATGTTTAAATGCTGCATACAGTAAATAAAACAGTTATAATTTCTTAGATTTAAAGGTGAAGTTAGGATTTTTTCAAGTCAATCTGCAAAGAAACACTGTGGCACTGAAAGTCTGGGTTTTGGACTGATGTTCAAACAAAAAACATGTGAAACTTCACCTGGACTCTGAGAAACTGACATTTGTTTATATTTTAGAAGTTACTTGATTAATAAAAAAATCAACTAATTAAGTCTGTTTGCTCACCAGAGCTCTAACAGTGAGTCAGACCCCACAACAGTATATATATATATATATATATATATATATATATATATATATATATATATATATATATATATATATATATATATATCATAAGTTATGCATTTATGTTTCATTATTTGTTTAAAATATTAGTAAAGATGTTAAAGATGTGGGAGAGATTTAATATGTGTGATAAAATGAACTGGGGTAAATCAGCACTACTACATCCCGATTACCTCTGGTTTCCGTTAGTTGGCGATATATTAATATTCTCTCTACTCCAAACATCAGTAACAGCGTTCTGTAACATACTGCACATGCGTCTGGCTGTCAGTGACTGTTTGACAAACAAAAATAATATATTTATCCTTATAACATATAAAACATGAAATATTTGGTGTAATAATGTTTTATGGTCATTTTTAATCATTATTACTACAGAATCTCAGTATCACACCTCATATCACTGGATTAATATGCATATACTATATTGAATGTGTAGTTAATTCTGTTTTATCTGTGCATTTTCATTTCAGCACCTCACTGTACTAAAAACACGGCGTACCGTCACTCCACCTGTGACAGGTAAGATAGTTTCATCTTCTCACTGTTTTGTTCATATGTGCTGTCAGCTGACAGTAAAGAAAACCAAATGATAAAAGTTGAGGTCCAGGTTTCCAGCTGGGTTCCTTGTGCCTGTTTTTCAGACGGTAGCCCATTTACTAAACTCTGAAATAATGTAGAATTATTACATTATATTGTCAAATGAACACTCAATTTGAAAAAATAATAAGTGAGAACAACAACAACAAAAAAAGAAGCGTTCAGGCACTTTTTGGTCCAAGCTCTGTTAATGTCTGACCAGGCCTCCGTCATGCTGCGGTTACACTTTCTCTTTCCCGTCTGCTGTAGAGAATATCGATAGATTGTTGAGAATTATTAAATTTTGGAGCGTTTCTATTTTAACCGGCGCAGCTTTTCCGGCCTTTGCGGCGCCGGTTTAGCGGCCGGCGAGTCGAGTCAGTGAGTGAGGAACACACACACAGGGAGAGCAGAGGCGAGACGGAGAAATGATGTCACATGGCGAGCTCTAAAGAGAAAAGCAGACGGCAGAAACTGAGATTTTAATCCAGAATGGACTCTGACGTCTTCAGTCCTCCACAGGCAGCTCAAAGTCAGTATGTCTCATGTGTTCAGAAACCGTGGCGAGTATTAAAAGCAGCGATGTGAAGCGCCGCCACGAGACAAAGCAGAGCAGCTTCTGAGCAGGTAAACAAGGGGGACGGCGTCCCCCCTCGTATCGCCTACTGGGTAAAACAATTACAACCAGCTTTTCATATTTTTGTCCCCATGTCACTTTGCCCAAATAACCCATCTGACAGCTTCTATCAGCTTTGCAAACATGTACAGTCTTATTGATCACGGGTCACCAATCAGCATCCCAGTGTCCACGTCATCCTGCCTGCTCAGTGATTTAACAACCATTACTGCTAACACGCTCCATAAACGCTTGAGCTAAGGAGCAAAGAAAGTCATTTTGCTGACTTTCAGTCATTAGAAGTAAAATATCAGCTGAACAAAGGTTCAGTTTACTGTCGAACCTGGAAAAACTCACTGCGATCACAGAGGATGAAGCAGACTCATGTCACAGCACTTTTCTGCCATTATAGTATCTAATGCACGTTTAACAGGAAACGGACTGTTACACGCTTTACACTACATTTCACATTCACACACCGAAGCCACAGCTGTGAATGCTGTTGGTAACGCCTGAGTTGTGTTTACTTGTACTGTACCCGGCATGCAGCCAGTATTTACACAAATACTAACGAGTATAACTGAGATCTCCTTTCCTCTAAAATGCCCAGATGTTACTTCCTCGACAGACAGCTGAAAACATCTGGTGAATAAAGTAGAGTGGTGTACAGGAGAAGAGTCGTCCGACATGTTTTAGTTTTTACACAGGTCTGAACCTCACGGTGTTCAGTTAGAAAGTGGTTGTTAGGCTAACATGCTGATGTTTACCAGGTTCAAAATAACTAGAATTTATCCTCAAGGGACCTTCAATATATGCAACACATTATACAAATATACTCAGAAACACTTCTCAGAGCAGAAAACTGGACACTGTTCTCCCACAATGCAATGCACACAGGAAACAAAAACAGAAGAACTACATTTTTCTCTCTGTGAAGTTTAATTGGCAGTGAAAGTTAGTTAACATCAGAACACGTATTCAGTTCCTGTTAGTGTGTTGACTTTACGATTAGTACGTAGACACGCCTTCAGTTTCCTCTTCTCAGAACTCTTCTTCTCTCTCCTGTGTGTTTTAATTGTGATCTGCTGATGAACATTAGCTTTAAGCTAACTTTGGTACATCAAATGGGAACATGTTTAATATTGTACGTGGTTCCTTACAATTAAAACCCCCCAAAATAAGCTAATCATGTCCAGAACCCCCCCGAAACCAAACACTTTGGTTTTTACATTTCAGATTAAACAAAGCAGATATAACGTGTTAACCATCTCTTTAGAGCTGCCGGTGGCTGGATTTAGTTTCCAGCCAGGCTAGCTGTTTCCAGTCTTTATGCTAAGCTAAGCAGGTCCTCCTGTTTACTGCTGCAGAATTAATTCATAATTAATAACAAGAATCAAACGGGATTTAAAAACAAGCTGCAGGTGTTTCCCCTTCAAGTTCGACTTTATATTTAATGACACTGTAAATAAAACAAACTGTTCTGCGATAAACTCATTGATCAGTCTGGTGCCAGCCAACAAACCGACCAATCAGCAGCCAGAAGTCCTCCACCTGCTGAGATGAAGAGAGAGGATGGACAGACGGGACCTGCTGACCTCAGTTTGTCCTTTCAGGGCTGTTTCCATGACAACCACGTCCTCCTGTCTGTCAGAGACCAGGGTCTGGAGGAGGTCTGAAAGAGACCTGGTGGTCTGGAGGAGTTCAGGACTCTGAGTTGAGGTTGGAGATCTTGTCGATGGACTGCAGCAACTGAGAGACCAAACGGAGAGTCTCTGCTTCCCCCAACAGCTGACTGCAGACAGACAGGCAGACAGGCAGGCAGGCAGGCAGGCAGACAGACAGGCAGGCAGGCAGACAGAGAGACAGGCAGACAGACAGACAGACAGGCAGACAGACAGACAGGCAGACAGACAGGCAGACAGACAGGCAGGCAGACAGGCAGGCAGACAGGCAGGCAGGCAGACAGACAGGCAGGCAGACAGACAGACAGGCAGGCAGACAGACAGACAGACAGACAGGCAGGCAGACAGACAGGCAGACAGACAGACAGGCAGACAGACAGGCAGACAGACAGGCAGGCAGACAGGCAGGCAGACAGGCAGGCAGGCAGACAGACAGGCAGGCAGACAGACAGGCAGGCAGACAGACAGACAGACAGACAGACAGGCAGGCAGACAGGCAGGCAGGCAGACAGGCAGACAGGCAGGCAGGCAGACAGACAGGCAGGCAGGAAGGCAGGCAGGCAGACAGGCAGGCAGGCAGACAGACAGACAGGCAGGCAGACAGACAGGCAGGCAGGCAGACAGACAGGCAGGCAGGCAGGCAGACAGACAGACAGACAGACAGACAGGCAGGCAGAGAGACAGGTTACAGTTTAGAAGCTGAACATGTTGATTTGTCTTCATGAATATCAGCAAACATTTGTCAGGTGGAACGAACAGGTCACACAACTTTAAAGCCTCTGTGAAACTTTGACTTTGGCTCCACCTGGTGGTCAAATCAAACACACCTGAAGACTCTGACGTAAACAGACTTTTCATCAGGACTCATTTTCTACAGAGACACACCTGTTCACACAGGTACTGACCGGATGGTGGCGTGGGCGTGGCTTGCTGTCTTGTTCAGGTACTCGGACGCCACCTGAGCATTGCGTCTCATCGTCACGACGACCTCAGACTCAGCTGCCTTCAGACCGTCGTTCTCCGACCGCAGAGAGTCGACTTCCACCTGAGACACACACAGATACACACCTGGACACCTTCAGATTTTTTAAAATGACTAAATATTGAACTGAAACGATCATACATATCTATCTATATATTTAAACATCTCTCTGAGTGTTTGATGCTGAACTGAATCTGTTGATCAGCATGTTTCACTGTTTGACATTTTATAAAACTAATTATCTGTGAATCAAGACGACTGAAATGTGTCATTAATAATTTAATAACAGCCCTGTTCAGACGTTCAGGTGTGACTCTGGTTTTAAAACAGATTCTGACAAACGGAGTCAGTAACAATAAATACATGATGATGATTAAACTCTTCTTCATCAGCGGAGACTAAAAACTAAACTCTGCTGTTTTTTATTAGAACGATGATCCACACTGTTAATTATTAATGACACATTTCAGTCAGACAGGAAGTACTTTTCTTCTTCTCTGCAGCAGAATCGGCTTTACAACTTTCACATGTTCAGAACAGTTTGTTCATCAGACGAAGAAAAACACTCCCTCCTATGAGACAAATATAATCATAATTCAGTCTTTCATGTTTCTGCAGCTTCTTCTTCTCTGCATCTTCTGTGTTTATATTGTTAATGTTTCACCTGGTTGAATAAAACTTTATTATAACTGAATTCTTTCAGTTTCATCTCAAATTAAAATCTTCCCTCATGTTTGTGACGACGAACGTCTCGTCCTCTCACAGCTGATCAATACACTCCGATCCAGTTAGTATCAGGATCACTGATGATCTGACTTGATCTCAGTGACATTACCTGTTTAAATAAAGTTTCTACAAACGTCTCACCTGCAGCTGCTGCAGCTCCACCTTCAGTTTGGAAACACTGTTCTCTGCTTTC
Organism: Siniperca chuatsi; assembly: GCF_020085105.1. Lineage (NCBI taxonomy): Eukaryota > Metazoa > Chordata > Actinopteri > Centrarchiformes > Sinipercidae > Siniperca > Siniperca chuatsi. The sequence goes on from NC_058046.1 coordinate 531,032, forward strand.
ACTGCTCGCTTCTGTAACAGACAGACAGGCAGAGAGACAGACAGGCAGAGAGAGAGAGACAGACAGGCAGAGAGAGAGAGAGACAGGCAGAGAGAGAGAGAGAGAGACAGGCAGAGAGAGAGAGAGAGACAGGCAGAGAGACAGACAGGCAGAGAGAGAGAGAGACAGGCAGAGAGAGAGAGAGAGAGACAGGCAGAGAGAGAGAGAGAGAGAGACAGGCAGAGAGAGAGAGAGACAGAGACAGACAGACAGGCAGAGAGAGAGAGAGACAGGCAGAGAGAGACAGACAGGCAGACAGAGAGGCAGAGAGAGAGAGACAGGCAGAGAGAGACAGACAGACAGGCAGAGAGAGAGAGACAGGCACAGAGAGAGAGAGGCAGGCAGAGAGAGACAGACAGGCAGACAGAGAGGCAGAGAGAGAGAGACAGGCAGAGAGAGACAGACAGAGACAGACAGACAGAGAGAGAGACAGGCACAGAGAGAGAGAGGCAGGCAGAGAGAGACAGACAGGCAGAGAGAGAGACAGGCAGAGAGACAGACAGAGAAGCAGAGAGAGAGAGACAGGTAGTTTAAGGTAAAATCTCCGTCTGAAATCGTAAAAATATGGAAACACATCCAATCATTCCTAAACTCGCCTAAAGGTTATATAGTTTTAAGAACCGGGCCTTTCCCCCGGCTCTGAGTGACCCAGTCTTTTCTGAGTGAAGGACAGAAAATGTAGCAGATGTACTCATCACCATCACCACACTTCCTCCGATACCTCCAAATTAGAAATTTCATCAGGACTCACATACCACAGCACGTATCTATACCAAGACAACACAACCTGGAGAGGCTCATTCAACACGAACCCTGGAAACAGGGATCTGTTTCTTGTCTTGTACTCTGCAGGCCCACCTTGTGGTACCAAATGAGAAATTCAAAAATGCCTGGAAACGAGAACTTCAGAAGAGAAATGGGATGCAGTTCTCGACAGTGTACACCATCAACTCAAATCAATGTCAGACAGAAGCTAATACAGCTCAAGGTCCACAGACTCCACTAAGTGCAGACTGCATGCCACCTGTCCTAACACCTCACCTCTACGTGACAAAGGAACACTGATCAGTTTTGTCCTCCACTATTACCCTTCTGGACTCTAATATTTGATTGTGCCTTTAATGGGACAATAAAATCACATCCATCACTTGCTCTGCTTGGGTCAGTAGAACCTGAATCTCCTGTTAGTGTATATGAAGGACACTCTGTACTTCGCCAAACGCCTTCTCCTTCAGCAACGGAAGGCAGAGACAATCCCTACATTCCTCCGACGGCTCAGAGATCTCCGCGATAAGACGGCCAATAGGGACGGGACGTCGAACAATGGTCTGCATCGCAATATTGTAAGGGATGTTTCGCATGCAGCAACGTCTGTGAAGCAATGAACAGTATGCACATCTGAAGTAGTGACCAAACTTGTTTTGTTTGTTTCCTTGTGTGTGTGTTTTACTACCATCTTTGCTAAAAATGTATTATCATTATCATATAATTTATTTACTTTAATCCTCTGTTACGTCCAGAGTCCAGAACAACAGCAGCTTTAACTGCGAGTCATAACCAGAGAACTAAAATAAAGATAAAGTTAGTAAAGACAGATGTTACGGCAGCATTAGACCGTACAGGTTACACATGAACATGTTTCATAAGGATCTTAAAGGAACGCTGATACTGACAGCTCTGATCCAGATCCAGATCCAGATCCAGATATGTTCAGGGTTGCTCGGTAAAACGTACCGTCATCAGGTGGAGGTTCTGCTCCACAGAGTGAACCATGTTCTCCAAATCCTGGGCCTCCTTCTCCTCCTGACGCCTCCTCTGGAGCAGCTCCTCCGACAGCTCTAACACCCTGACAGGGAGGACACAGGCACAGAGGCATGATGGGTAAATACTCTCACCGGTGGGGTTGGTGCTGTCGTGTGATTGGCTGGTTCTCACCTGCGTTCGTTAACCTCTGATCTCCTCTGCAGCTCCCTGATGGTTCTCCTCAACAACATGTTCTCCTCCTTCAACTAAGACACATACACACACGTGTTTGTACTTCTATACTTGTGAGGACCCCCAACGCATTCCCTGACCCCCAACTTCTCCACTACCAGTATTTGTATGTATGTATATTATGTTCCTTTATTTTTCTTATAATCAAAACTTTACTTTTTTAAGTGTTTTATATGTATGTTTTTCACCTATTGTGTTCCTGCCTTTTTAGGAACGGTGTTGGTTTTTAAACTTTGTCATGTTTTTTTGCCGCTTTTATAGCACTTATTATTTTAACCCTTTCATGAACTTTACGTTTCATTAATTACATTTATTCATTTATATTATAGCCAGACCTGGGAGGGGAGCTCGGCGTCTTGCGGTCGGGCCTTGAACCATGGGGCTTGGCCGGGACGAAAGATCTACATGGACCCGCCACCCTGTGGGCCCACCACCTGCGGGCCCACCACCTGCAGGGATAGGCTTTGGGGTTGGGTGCATTGTAAGCTGGACGGCAGGCAAAGGCGGAGACCTAAGTGTGCTGACCCATGGCATCGTGGAACGTCACCTCTCTGGCAGGGAAGGAACTGGAGCTGGCGCGGGAGGTGGATCGGTACCAACTATATATTGCTAGTTGGGCTCACCTCTACACATAGCTCTGGGTCTGGAACCAAACTAGTGGAGAGGGGCTGGACACTCTCCTTTTCTGGAGTTGCAATGGTCACCAAAGCCAAAACCCGGGTGTGGGAGGACTTTGGCGAGATTCGGCTATGGAGAAGGAGTTTCGGTTGGCATGGGAGTTTGCCCATCTAGTCTACATGTGTTTTGTGGACCTGGAGAAGGCTTTCAGCCTTGTCTCCCAGGAGGTCCTGTGAGGGGTACTGCGGGAGTACGGGGTGCCAGGGCCGTTGCTATGAGCCATCTGGTTCCTATATAACCAAGGTGAAGTCAAACATGTTTTCGGACAGGATCCCAAGGTGATGCCGTGGGGACGAGAGTGTCGGTTTGGGGACCTCAAAATTGCATCTCTGCTCTTTGCAGATGATGTGGTTCTGTTGGCTTCTCCAGACCGTGACCTTCAGCACGCACTGGGGCGATTTGCAGCCGAGTGTGAAGCTGTCGGGATGAGAGTCCGCACCTCCAAGTCTGAGGCCATGGTTCTTTGCCGGTTGGGAGCGAGTTACTGCCCCAAGCGCAGGTGTTCAAGTATCTCAGGGTCTGTTCATGAATTTGGGTAGTGACTGAAAGAATGAGATCGCGGATACAAGCGCTGAAAATAGTTTCCTCCGTAGAGTGTCTGAGCTCAGCCTTAGAGAGAGAGTAAGAAGCCCAGACATCCAGAAGGATCTCGGAGTAGAACCACTACTCCTTTGTGTCGAAAGGAGCCAGTTGAAGTGGTTCAGGCAACTGATCAGGATGCCTCCTGGGCGCCTCCCCTTGGAGGTTTTCCAGGCATGTCCAACTGGTAAGTGACTCCGGGGTAGACCCAGAACACGTTGGAGGGATTATATATCTCATCTAGCTTGATCCCCCAGGAGAAGCTGGAACACATTGCTGGGGAGAGGGACGTCTGGACTACCTTGTTTAGCCTGCTGCCATCGTGATCCGGCCCCGGATGAGCAGAAGAAAATGGATGGACGGTTTATTTCTCATACCTTTTACTAATTATGGAAAATGTCCTGTCAAAAAAATTTTTTTAAAATAAATTTTAGTTCTCTTTTTTTTCTGTTCCGTTTTTAAATTTGGTTTTCACCTGTCAGACTGGCTGAGTGGAGGGCGGCCCTCCGTCTGGTGACCTGGGTCTCTGGGAGCTTCATAGCTGGCATTTCCTGGCCTGCCCCTCCTGCTGCCCTTTCCCCTACCAATTTTAACCTTTCCCCTATCAATTACCCTTACCCTTGAAGGTTTCTTGTTCTCTGCTCTCCCAGGTTCCCTGAACTACACACTGTCTGCAGCTGAAAATGAGCCAGCTGACATATTTACAGACATGAAATGTGTAAGTGTGACATGATTTTTTCTAATATTATTTTGATCATTATATTTTCCTGCACATGAGATTTTTCTTGTTCTTCTCCATCACCTGTAACTTTGCATCATCGTCGCGTAAAATCTTCATGAAATGTAATAAAACAAAAAATAACAAAAAATACAAAAAGAGAGAAGGTGTACGGAGGGCATTCATTACTGTGTGTGTGTTACCTGTTGTATCTGGCTGCTCCTCCCGCTCCTCCTCCTGCAGGAGGTGACCGGTTCAGCAATGGAGGTCTCATCATCTCCTTCATAGTTCTCTCCTGCTCCTCCTGCTCCTCCCTGCTGGACTTCAGGTTTGGAGGAGAACCTGTTTCATTCAGAGATGAATGTGATCGACGCTCAGTGTCCAGTTTATTAGGAACACAGAGCTAAAACTGATGTAATGTAATAAATCCTCCTTCATGAAGGTTGTAATGTTCATTATACAGAGAGGTGTTTCTGTTATTTAGTCCACCCTCACTGATATAAATGGACAGGACAAAATAAACTCCTGTCAGTATATCACAATACAGTCTGAACATTATAACCTTCATTTATTACATTAAGTCCGTTTTAGCAGGTGTTCCTAATAATCTGGACACTGAGTGTTTGTCAGTTTCATCAGTGGTCACATGACGACAATTCAAACATGGAAGGAGATCAGGATTATTTAATGATGATCTGAACTGTAGTCATTAGGCTCCGCCTCTAGAAGGACAAAAATCAATGAGCAGCAGACATGACTCACCTGGTCTCCTCCTCTTCCTCCTCCTCTTCCTCTGTGCAGAGGGAGGAGGTGCTGTCCACACCTGACTGGACGCTCTGCCCCCACTCGTCATCCTCCTGATTGGACAGACAGTGTGAGGAAACATTAGTTGTGTCTGAAATGTTTTTAGTCCATATTTACTTCGTTGTATCTGACACTAACGCACTAATGCACACTAACGCACTCTCACGCACACTAACGCACTCTCACGCACTCTCACGCACTCTCACGCACACTACGCACACTAACGCACTCTCACGCACTCTCACGCACTCTCACGCACTCTCACGCACACTCACGCACACTCACGCACTCTCACGCACACTAACGCGCACTCTCACGCACTCTCACGCACACTCACGCACACTAACGCACACTAACGCACTCTCACGCACACTAACGCACTCTCACGCACACTAACGCACTCTCACGCACTCTCACGCTCACTAACGCACTCTCACGCACACTAACGCACTCTCACGCACACTAACGCACACTAACGCACTCTCACGCACACTAACGCACTCTCACGCACACTAACGCACTCTCACGCACACTAACGCACTCTCACGCACCCTCACGCACCCTCACGCACCCTCACGCACACTAACGCACTCTCACGCACACTAACGCACTCTCACGCACTCTCACGCTCACTAACGCACTCTCACGCACTCTCACGCTCACTAACGCACTCTCACGCACACTAACGCACTCTCACGCACACTAACGCACTCTCACGCACTCTCACGCACACTCACGCACACTCAACGCGCTCTCACGCACTCTCACGCACACTAACGCACTCTCGCGCACTCTAACGCGCACTCTCACGCGCTCTCGCGCTCTCTCTCGCGCACACTAACGCACACTAACGCACACTAACGCACACTCGCACACTAACGCACTCTCAACGCACTCTCACGCGCTCTTTCACGCACACTAACGCACACTCGCGCACTCTAACGCACACTAACGCACACTAACGCACTCTAACGCACTCACTTTAACGCGTGACACTAACGCACACTAACGCACTCTCACGCACACTCAACGCACTCTCACGCACACTCAACGCACTCTCTAACGCACTCTAACGCACTCTCACGCGCACTCTCACGCACACACTAACGCACTCTCACGCACACTAACGCACTCTAACGCACACTAACGCACACTAACGCACTACTCAACGCACTCTCACGCACTCTCACGCACACTAACGCACACTAACGCACTCTAACGCACACTAACGCACTCTCACGCACACTAACGCACACTAACGTACACTAACGCACTCTCACGCACTCTAACGCACACTAACGCACACTAACGCACTCTAACGCACACTAACGCACACTAACGCACTCTAACGCACACTAACGCACACTAACGCACTCTAACGCACACTAACGCACTCTAACGTACACTAACGCACACTAACGCACTCTAACGCACACTAACGCACTCTCACACACACTAACGCACTCTAACGCACACTAACGCACTCTAACGCACACTAACGCACACTAACGCACTCTAACGTACACTAACGCACACTAACGCACACTAACGCACTCTAACGTACACTAACGCACACTAACGTACACTAACGCACACTAACGCACTCTCACACACACTAACGCACTCTCACGCGCACTCTCACGCACACTAACGCACTCTCACGCACTCTAACGCACACTAACGCACTCTAACACACTAACGTACACTAACACACTAACGTACACTACCACACTAACGCATTAACGCAAGTATGACGTCACATTGAGTATGTGGTTCGTACTGCAGAGTACGTGGATTTGTGAGAAATGCCCGGATGTAAACTAGATTAGCAAGAATTTCTGAGTATGTGCCGTGAGCTTACAGCACATACTCAACCGCCCCACAATGCATTGCATCTCTTCAGACTGTCCAATGGCAGACGGTTCGGCACAACATTGTAGTTTTTTAACAATGTTCGTGCTATTTCATCACTAAATTCGAAACCAGACAGTTTGGGGGCACAGTTTTGTTTGCGGGGGGGTCCACAGTGTCAGGTTTACAGTCTGTTACAGAGGACGAGAAATTATAGCCAATCAGTGATGATGTCGCTCTACCTGTGGTGCCAGAGAGGGTTCAGAGAAGAAACAGCTCCTGACCTCAGGGTCAAAGGTCACGCTCCCAGCGTCCAACGCCCTCTGAGAGCTGCTGGACTAGAGAGAGACAGTTATAGTAAATGTCATGTTCTTCTTCTTTTGCTGCAGACTGTGTAGTTACAGTATAATACCTTGCTGTGTGTCTGCTCCTGGTCCAGGTCTTGGTCCTGGTTCTGCTCTGGATCCTGGCTTTTCCAGCGCAGAAACTCTCTGAAGGAGAACGGGTTCAGCTCCTCCGCCTCCACCTCCTCATCTGCTGAGGGATGAAGTTCATGTTATTATTAGACGAAAGGATGCAGGAAGGTTCAGACCAGCAGGGGGCAGCGTTACAGACCGGACTCACAGCAAGTCTGGATTACCATCTGGGCACAAGTGAGCAGCTGCCCTCAGGGCCCCCGACCTTCAGGCAGCGATGAGGTTTTATCGTATTTAAATCCAGTACTGAATCTTATCAGGTTCACTTTCAACATGTAACTAAAGTCTAAAATAACTCACAGATCTCTGATCAGCTTCTGTTGTCTGGAAACATCCTGAAATGAGCAGCAGAATAAATTAACTGTTGATTAAAGGTCCAGTGTGGAGGATTTAGTGGCATCCAGGCCACTGATGTCAATCCCAGCTACATCAGCTGATTCCCTTCTACGCATTCAGTCGGAAAATCTCAATCAAGACGCTGCTTCCTCTGCAACCCGCCTCCACCCGAGCTCCTCCTTTCATGCCGTGTCTGACTAATCAATGTCATTTCTGTTGTCGTTGATGCCTGCTCCGTCAGAGAGCCACACCGCCAAATCTAACTCACTGCAGATCAAATCAAACTTCTTTGACTAAAGTCGTCCTGACTGAACTGCAGTTTGCAGCCACGTGAGCGCCGCTCGCCTCGCCCTCCCCTTCCAGGCGTGGAGGAGGAACTGCGGTGAAGCGAAACTCGATAACGGCCCTCTGTAGAGCCGGTGTCTGGTTTGTCCGTTCTGGGCTCCTGTAGAAACATGGCGGTGCAACATGGCGGCCTCCGTGGAAGGGGACCCGCTCCCTCTGCAGATATAAAGGCTGATTCTACACTAACGCAAACATGCTCATAATAAATAGACCCAGAACCCCTCGGGACCCTGCAGGCGGAGCTGGAGCACGCTGCTGGATGTCTGGACTAGCTTGCGTAACCTGCTGATGCTAACATGTTAGCGACCAGCTGCTAACCTCCACATCCAGCTGACGCCTCCCGCACACACCGACACGGTGAGAGGAAACATTACAGTCGGCGGCTCACAGACCGAACTCACCGTCTGCGATGATCAGAGTTTTGGCTGAACTCCTCTGTCTGGACATGACGACAGACAGGTGCTTCCGCCTCTGGCATCGCTCACTTATTGATCTTTATCGATCTTTATTGATCTCTATCGATCATCGTGTCTTCGCGGTCCCGCCGCGTCTCCTGCGGGACAGAACCAGACCCGGAAACACAACCGACAGCTCCAAAACCCACGTGACCGATCTTCTAACTTCTCATTGGCTAGGCTCGTCACATGACGCAAGAGGAAAACTCGGTACACGGAAATACGTTTCCTGCACGATCCCGGTAAAAACTTTCCTACACGTGTCCCGTTTCACGGCCGGTCCGGTTTGTTTACCCGCAGAGACCCGGAGGAGAGTCCGGCTGCAGCGGGGAGTCTGCTCCGGTGAGTGTCTGACTGATGTTAGTGCAGGAGTCCGGCTCAGTCCGGCTCAGATCGGCTCAGCCCGCTTCGGCCCGGCGGTGACATGAGGCAGCTGGCGGGTTGGGAACGGATGTGGAGCCGGATGTCAAACCGGGCCGTTTGGTTCTGGTTTATATTCAGGTCTTATATGGGTCTCCTCATCCGGCTGTGATTGAAAGCTGGTGGGCGGGATTAGTCAACCATCACGATGCTGGACTGGTTCTGGTCCCAGATCAGTCTTGGGCTGCAGCTCCGACACCGTCAGTTTGGAGAAAAAACATCTCAACCCACAACGAACTCCATTAAAAAATCATCTAATTCAACGTCGCCTCGTCTGCCTGCTGCAGAGATTCACACTGTCGGATGTGACTGACGGGATGTGATGAATGTTCTGGAGAAGTTATTAATTATTCATGTTGAGTCGGTGCCGAACTGAAGAGTAGCCCATCAGATCCGTGAGACAAGTCCCACTCCTGTTTTCTATGTCGGCATTGTGAGCAGCGCTGCAAACTGATTTAAACTTGTGCAGTTTCTAAACGTAGTTTGGCACGGAGCTGTTAAATGTGCCAGAGATGGATGGGTGGTGTTATTATATTATAAATTATATTACTTATTATTACTTACTTATCATATTAAATTATAGACTCCCAGATGTCCAGTATGATCTAATGTGGTCTAATGTGGTCTACTCTAATCTGCAGAGCTGGAGGATGTCTGAAGAGGTTCTACATGAGGGGGAGCAGCCCCAGTCCCCGTCCCAGGCCCTTTCCACCCAGTCCCCGTCCCAGGCCCAGTCAACCCAATCAACCCAGTCCCCATCCCAGTCTAAGTCACAGTCCCAGCCCGGTTCCAGTTCTTCCAGCGGGCCGACCTCAGCCAGCCAGTCTTCCAGCGGCTCGGGGACGCTGAGCAGCGTGGACACCATCCCCGTCACCCTGCCGTCCGTCCCCGAGGAGCCCGAACCACAACCCTGGGGCCGCCTGCTGCCCATGGCCCGAGGCTTCAGGAGCCACGGTGACTTCACTGTTTATAACCTGACATGCTAACATGCTAGGACTGATGCTAGCAATGAGGCTAGTGCTAACGCTAGTTCTAAAACTAGCCTCATTAGTACTAACACCATCCTTAACTAGTCCTAACTAATAACTAGTACAGGCCTTACGTGAAATCTAAAGCAGTCTGAACGTGAATCCGACCAGCGGACCAGCTGCTCGCCGTCCTGCTGCCAGTTTAGTGGAACTGATGTGAGAGTTTGTTTGTTTGCAGACTGTTTAGAGGACCAGTACCTGTTTGGACGGGACTCTAAGTGTAACTATGTTCTGGATGATCCGGACGACAGACGATCCAAAAGGTTCAGAATCTACAGCAAGAAACACTTCAGGATCTACAGAGTGAGATCACTTCCTGTTTACTAATTACCGATTAATGACGATTATCTGTGACCGTAGACCCGGTACATGTCTGTCTGCCTGTCTGTCTGCCTGTCTGTCTGTCCGTCAGGAGGGCAGCGAGGTGTTTGTGGAGGACTACAGTAATAACGGGACGTTTGTTGACGGGAAGCTGATCGGTAAAGACAAGAAGCTTCCTCTGGTCAACAACGCGGTGCTCGCTCTGTCCGAACAACGCAACAAAGGTCCGACAGAATGAACCAGTGAAGTTAAACAACTGTACACCGTCAGCACCAGGTCTCACCTCATACTGTCTCTCTCTCTGTCTGTCTGTCTGTCTGTCTGTCTGTCTGTCTGTCTGTCTCTCTGTCTGCCTGTCTCTCTGTCTGTCTGCCTGTCTGTCTGTCTGTCTCTCTGCCTGTCTGTCTGTCTCTCTGTCTGTCTGTCTGCCTGTCTGTCTGTCTGTCTGTCTGTCTGTCTGTCTGTCTGTCTCTCTCTGTCTGTCTGCCTGCCTGTCTGTCTGTCTCTCTCTCTGTCTGTCTGTCTCTCTCTGTCTGTCTGCCTGCCTGTCTGTCTGTCTGTCTCTCTGTCTGTCTGCCTGCCTGTCTGTCTCTGTCTGTCTGTCTGTCTGTCTGTCTGTCTGTCTCTCTGTCTGTCTGCCTGCCTGTCTGTCTGCCTGTCTGTCTCTCTGTCTGTCTGCCTGTCTGTCTGTCTGTCTCTCTCTCTGCCTGTCTGTCTCTCTGCCTGTCTGTCTGTCTGTCTCTCTCTCTGCCTGTCTGTCTGTCTGTCTGTCTGTCTGTCTCTCTCTCTGCCTGTCTGTCTCTCTCTCTGCCTGTCTGTCTCTCTGCCTGTCTGTCTGTCTGTCTCTCTCTCTGCCTGTCTGTCTGTCTGTCTGTCTGTCTGTCTGTCTCTCTCTCTGCCTGTCTGTCTCTCTGCCTGTCTGTCTCTCTGCCTGTCTGTCTGTCTGTCTCTCTCTCTGCCTGTCTGTCTCTCTGCCTGTCTGTCTGTAGTCTTTGTCTTCATTGATCTGATGTCAGATGATCAGTCCAGTTTACCTAAAGAGCTTCAGGAGAAATATCTGCTGACTCGGCGGATCGGCACGTGAGTAACGCCGTTCATACTGCAGTGATGTCACTTCCTGCGCCCCGAATGACTGCTTATAACACCAGAATGCACTGTGTGTGTGTGTGTGTGTGTGTGTGTGTGTGTGTGTGTGTTTCAGAGGCGTGTGTGGTGAAGTCAAACTGGCCTTCGAGAGATCCACCTGCAGAAAATTTGCTGTGAAAATAATCAATAAGAAGAATTTTCAGTCTGAAGGGGTGAGTCATCTCATCTGCTCTCTGATTGGCTGAGAGCTCTTCTTCTTTCATCCCTTCTTCCTTCCCTCGTTTCCTTCTTTCCTTCCTGTGACGGATGTAGCAGAAGTTAGAAGGTAAAAACTGAGAAAAACTACAAATATGGCATCTGAACATATCAGAGCTGAAGTCAGACTCTCTGATGTTCCTCTGGACCAATGACAGGCTACGATGGTGATCGTGTGATCTCTGTTTTTGTCCAATCACAGACAGCGACACGGAACGCAAAGACAGAGATTGAGATTCTGCAGAGAGTCGACCACGTGAGTCTGAAACCAAAGAAGAAGAGAAATGATTCTACAGACGTTCTCATCAGTTACTGACTGCACTTATCGCTCCTCCTCTCCTCTCCTCCTCCTCCTCCTCCTCTCCTCTCCTCCTCTCCCCTCCTCGTCTCCTCCTCTCCTCTCCTCTCTCCTCCTCCTCCTCCTCCTCCTCTCCTCCCTCCTCTCCTCCTCGTCTCCCTCCTCGTCTCCCCCCTCCTCCTCCTCCTCCTCCTCCTCCTCCCCCCTCCTCCCTCCTCTCGTCCCCCCCCCTCCTCTCCTCGTCTCCCCTCCTCTCCCCCCTCCTCTCCTCGTCTCGTCTCCTCCTCGCTCCTCCTCGCCTCCCTCCCCTCCTCCCTCTCGTCTCCTCCCTCCTCCTCTCCTCCCTCTCCTCCCCTCCTCGTCTCCTCCTCTCCTCCTCCTCCTCCTCGTCTCCCCCTCCTCTCCCGTCTCCTCTCTCCTCCTCATCTCCTCCCCCTCCTCCTCGTCTCCTCTCCTCCCCTCCTCGTCTCCCCTCCTCCCCTCCTCTCCTCTCTCCTCTCCTCCTCCTCCTCTCTCCCTCCTCTCCCCCTCCTCCCCTCCTCCTCCTCTCCTCCTCGTCTCCTCCTCGTCTCCCCCCTCCCCCTCGTCCTCCTCTCCTCCTCGTCTCCCCTCCTCTCCCCCTCCTCCTCCTCTCCTCCTCCTCCTCCTCCTCCTCCTCCCCCTTGTCTCCCCCTCCTCCTCCTCCTCCTCTCCTCCTCTCCCCCCCCTCCCCTCCTCTCCTCTCCTCCTCCTCCTCCTCCTCGTCTCCCCTCATCTCCCCTCCTCGTCTCCTCTCCTCCCCTCCTCCTCGTCCCCTTGTCTCCCCCCCTCCTCCTCCTCTCTCTCTCTCCTCTCCCCCTCCTCCTCTCCTCCTCCTCTCCTCCTCGTCTCCCCTCATCTCCCCTCCTCGTCTCCTCTCCTCCCCTCCTCCTCGTCTCCCCTTGTCTCCCCCCCTCCTCCTCTCCTCTCCTCTCCTCCCCTCCTCCTCGTCTCCCCTCATCTCCCCTCTCGTCTCCCTCTCCTCCCCTCCTCCTCATCTCCCCTCCTCCTCCTCTCCCCTCCCTCTCCCCTCCTCCTCGTCTCCCCCTCCCCTCCCCCCCCCCCTCCTCGTCTCCCCTCTCCTCCTCTCCTCTCGTCTCCTTGTCTCCCCCTCCCCTCCTCGCTCTCTCTCTCTCCTCCTCCTCCCTCCTCCCTCCTCCTCTCCCCTCCTCATCTCTTCTACTTGTCTCTTCTCCTCGTCTCCTCTACTTGTCTCCCCTCCTCTCCCCCCCTCATCTCCTCGTCTCCCCTCGTCGCCTCCTCTCCTGCCCTCCTCGTCTCCTCCTCGTCTCCTCCCCTGCAGCCTTGTCTCATAAAGACGGAGGACTTTTATCAGACGGAGGACAGTTACTACATCGTGTTGGAGCTGTGAGTTAAACTCATGTTGTTGCGTCAAACTTCATTCAAACTCACAAAACTTTATTTAAATGATCAGTCTGGTGTTTTTCTGTATTTTCCTTATTGACAACAGGAAGTGCTCCGATGTCAGTTTGACATCTGCTGCTTCTGATCAGTTTAATAATGTAACGTGCAGCTGAAGGACTGACAGAGCTGATTATAGATCAGTTCTCCTGCACAGCTCTGGGATCAGCTGCTCATCTCACTGTTGTCACGGTGACGGGTCACAATGTGTTTGTGTTTATGTGTTTATAACAATATGACATCGCGTTCAAAACGTGTTAATATGTTTCATCATTAAAACATAGTGACAGAGACTCACTTGGTTAGCTCAATTATTACTGTGCAAAAGATCATTATTCCAAATTATATTATCAATAAAATAAACATTATTTATCATAGTTGGGTGAAAAGTTTTAATTCATGTTGATAAATCAGATTCCAGACCAACAAAGAAAAAATCAGCATGTTTTTTATCTGCATCATCGTAGTGAGAAGTTAAACATCGAGCTAAGCTAGTTAAGCTAGTAAGCGCCAAAGGTAACTTTGCTCTAAAGATGGTCTTTTTAATCTGGTATCTGTGGTGATGTCAGGTCTAACTGTGTTTCTAACTCTGAGAAATGGACAGCAGACTGTGTGAACCAATCAGGACCCAGACTGGAGACTTGCGTTTACTACAGCAGCAACAGGAAGCTACGAGACAAAACAGGAAACGAAAAATGGGTGGAGGAGGTGATTTATATTTATCTGTCCCTCAGTTTCAATTTAATGAGCTTTATTGGCGTGAAAGACAAATATTAACAATAATAATAGTTATAAATAACTAATAATAATAATAAATGTATACCTATTTGTACAATCTCAAGCCCTAATAAATAGGCGTCGTGAAGGCCTTTTCACACCGGGAATGAAACGAATAAACTAAACTAAAATGCAGAATATCCGTTGACGATTTTTCGCGTTTAAACCTTTCACGCCAAGTCCGACATGAATATTTGTGTTCCGTGCAATCCACCGAAAATTAAAGCTTCGCACCGGCACACAATCATCTGTTCATCCTTGTCGTGGCGTCTTCAAGCAGCAGCGACGACGAGTTTCTAATGTATCGTTTGGCTCAGAAAAAGAGGAAACACTGGGTACATCCCTTATTACAAGACAGAAAGCAGAGCGGACAGGAGCTAGCGCTGCCATGACAATGAACACAAACAGAACGACCAGTATTTACTCTGGTGGCGTTTCAATGGATGTCCCTCAGGTTGTGGCAAGAGGCCAGGGGCCGATTGTACAAACACCTTAAGTTTTCGCCTTCAGTATGACGTTTAAGTCTTAATTTCTCCTTAGCTGAGGAACTTACTTAAGGGTGTTGCACAGAATCCCTGAAAAGGTTTCCTTAGTTAAAGGTGGGGTATACGATTCTGGAGAAATCCAATACCGCGACAAACACCACGATACAGAGCGAACAACAACTCAGAAAGTAATGTAACTAACGTTAGCTAGGTTGTGGGTTAGCTTAGCTAGCTTGCGGGTTAGCAAACTGTCGCTACAGCTGCTGCTGTGAAGCTAACAGCCAGAGAGGACGGGACGGTTTCCCAGAGTAGCACAGCAGCTCCAGACAGCGATGCTCACAACTCTCCTGCTGCTATAGCTAACATCACAACAACAGCTTGGCAAACTAGAAAGTCAGCTGAATGTCCGCAGGCAAGTCATTTAACGTTACCTGACACACAAATCATGGCTTTGTTGGCTGATAATTGCATTTCGGTAGTTTTCCATGCTGTCTGTACTCCATTTATAGGACTGAGGGGTAGGGTGTAGGTTATTGGGCTGGTTTGCCTCATGCTATCTAGTACATGTTTATCCCCATGAGTGTCAGTGGTGTCTGGTCTGTCTGCTGTTCTTGCATTCAGGTCGCCACAGATCAGGACATTTTGTTGGTTCTGGAACTGACTAGAATGGAGAAACTCTCATGATTGAAATAGGGTCACTCAGATGCGGGAATGTATGGAAGACAAAGGAAAACTTTATTAGTTGAAATCATCTGCCAGACATATAATTCTCCCTTTTTTATTAATTCCATTAAATGGGTTGGTTGAGATTTGTACCAAATGATCATTCCCCTGAGTTCCTGCCCTGTGTAACTCATTTCATTTTGGTAGATGGGATGATGGTTTCTCTATAATCTAGTGGACAACCAGTGGAAACATACGCCTGGCCTGGGGGGGTCTGAAGCTGGGCTGAAGATCTGAGGCTGGTGGTATTGTGGTCGTGGCTGGGGGGTCCAGGGTGGTATCTCTGTGGTCTCAGGGGGGTGGAGGCTGCTCTGCTGTTCATGGGTGAAGGGGCTGGGTTGCAGTTCGGCATCCCGACATCCTTCATGGTCTTGTAGAGGTGGACATGGTCATACAGGCAGTTCAAGTCAAGTGCTGGATGGTGTTCCAGGTTTACATTGGGCTTCCGGGTACAGTCCTGGGAGAGACTGGACTGGAGGAGTGGGGGAGGTAGGCTGCATTGGTGGAGTGGGGAGGTAGGGCGTTCTCAGCTGTACTGCCAGGTGTTGTCCTGCTCTCCCATCCTGCTGGCCAGGAGCTCCTCTGGGCTGTCAGGCTGTTGCTTGTTCACCTGTTCCTGAGTTGCACCAGTTCCATCTCCAGCTGAGTGAACTGTTCCTCCAGGAGGGCCATGGTGCGGAGGATCTGGGCTTGATCTGAGTAGGAGGGGGGGTCACGCTCTCTTTCAGGTGGTTCCACCGTCCTGGGGCAACTGGGAAGAGGGGTGTTGGCTTTATTCTCTTGGATGGAGGGCATAGAGGTGGTGTTGGTTGTGTCTGTCTCGGGGAGGAGGTTTGACCAGGAGTTGTCTCTTCTCTCTGTGCTACCTCCTTTATAGACTGGAAGTCTTTCTCAAAATGTCAGATTCACTGCACCATAACAGTCCTTTTCTTATATAAGTTGACTGTAATCAAGACACTCTCAGGGTCTTCTTCCTCTTTTATTTTGAGTTTCCACCCGTTGCAGATTCCCTCTTGTTTGACCAACCGGTAGTGGGAACTGACTGCTGTGTGCCATGCAGTCAGTTAACTTTAGGAAGTTTGTTATTTTCTTGGCTGTTTCCCGTCGTGGAAATCTCTTACTGAAGAGAACTTCTCACAGTGGAGGAGGAACAGCATCTCTGTCTCTACCTGTCGAGCAGGGACCACATACACGCTCCTCTCTGGGCCTGTATTTGGTCAGGATCGGCCTCTGTGTCGTATCTCACTGAGCCTGTATTTGGTCAGGATCGGCCTCTGTGTCGTATCTCACTGAGCCTGTATTTGGTCAGGATCGGTCTCTGTGTCGTATCTCACTGAGCCTGTATTTGGTCAGGATCGGTCTCTGTGTCGTATCTCACTGAGCCTGTATTTGGTCAGGATCAGTATCTGTGTCATAGCTCACTGAGCCTGTATTTGGTCAGGATCGGTCTCTGTGTCGTATCTCACTGAGCCTGTATTTGGTCAGGATCAGTATCTGTGTCATAGCTCACTGAGCCTGTATTTGGTCAGGATCAGCCTCTGTGTGTCACTGAGCCTGTATTTGGTCATCTCACTGAGCCTGTATTTGGTCAGGATCAGTCTCTCTCTCTCTCTGTTAGTTCAGGCTTTATTGGCATGAAAGTTTTGAAAAACCATTTTGCTAAAGCATCCGAGTACAAGTTGATCGACTATTTGGACAAACCAGTAATACAAATAAACAAATACACAAAAACAGTAATATTAGCAATAACACAACATAGATAAAATACAGTATATAACATCACAACTGTATATACAACCTGTCTCTCTCTCTGCCTGTCTGTCTGTCTCTCTCTCTGCCTGTCTGCCTGTCTCTCTGCCTGTCTGTCTCTCTCTCTCTCTGCCTGTCTCTCTCTCTGCCTGTCTGCCTGTCTGTCTCTCTCTCTGCCTGTCTCTCTCTCTCTCTGCCTGTCTGTCTCTCTCTCTCTGCCTGTCTGCCTGTCTCTCTCTCTGCCTGTCTGTCTGTCTCTCTGCCTGTCTGTCTCTCTCTCTCTCTGCCTGTCTCTCTCTCTGCCTGTCTGCCTGTCTGTCTCTCTCTCTGCCTGTCTCTCTCTCTCTCTGCCTGTCTGTCTCTCAGGATGGAAGGGGGAGAGTTGTTCCACAAGGTGAAGTCTCAGCAGCAGCTGGACGAGTCTGTTGCCAAACTTTACTTTTACCAGATGCTGAGAGCCGTCCAGGTGAGACTGAGTGACGCTGTTGCTATGGTAACCAGTACACACACAAGTCGACTGTATGTAACTGTGTGTGTGTGTGTGTGTGTGTGTGTGTGTGTGTAGTACCTCCACAGTAACGGGATCATCCACAGAGACCTGAAACCAGAGAACGTCCTGCTGTCCTCACAGGACGACGTCTGTCTCATCAAGGTACACACACCTTCATCCTCATCTTCATCACCATCATCCTCACAGCTACAGCAACACCTCTGTGTGTGTGTGTGTGTGTGTGTGTGTGTGTGTGTCAGGTGACTGACTTTAACCAGTCCAGGATCTTGGAGGAGGCCATGTTGATGAGGACTCTGTGTGGGACTCCATCTTACCTGGCTCCTGAAGTCTTCACTCACGCCTCCACCACAGGTTACAGCCTCGCTGTGGACGCGTGGAGCCTCGAGTCCTGCTCTTCGTCTGGTAGGCTCGCTCGTCCCTCGCATCCGTCTCACCCTCTCTCTCTCTCTGACTGTCTGACATCATGTCTGTTCGCCTGTTTCTAGTTTTTCCTCAGGTGTTAACCAAACTCTACCTGTCTCTCTCTCTCTACCTGTCTGTCTCTCTCTCTCTCTCTCTTTATCCCCATGAGTGTCAGTGGTGTCTGGTCTGTCTGCTGTTCTTGCATTCAGGTCGCCACAGATCAGGACATTTTGTTGGTTCTGGAACTGACTAGAATGGAGAAACTCTCATGATTGAAATAGGGTCACTCAGATGCGGGAATGTATGGAAGACAAAGGAAAACTTTATTAGTTGAAATCATCTGCCAGACATATAATTCTCCCTTTTTTATTAATTCCATTAAATGGGTTGGTTGAGATTTGTACCAAATGATCATTCCCCCTGAGTTCCTGCCCTGTGTAACTCATTTCATTTTGGTAGATGGGATGATGGTTTCTCTATAATCTAGTGGACAACCAGTGGAAACATACGCCTGGCCTGGGGGGGTCTGAAGCTGGGCTGAAGATCTGAGGCTGGTGGTATTGTGGTCGTGGCTGGGGGGTCCAGGGTGGTATCTCTGTGGTCTCAGGGGGGTGGAGGCTGCTCTGCTGTTCATGGGTGAAGGGGCTGGGTTGCAGTTCGGCATCCCGACATCCTTCATGGTCTTGTAGAGGTGGACATGGTCATACAGGCAGTTCAAGTCAAGCGCTGGATGGTGTTCCAGGTTTACATTGGGCTTCCGGGTACAGTCCTGGGAGAGACTGGACTGGAGGAGTGGGGGAGGTAGGCTGCATTGGTGGAGTGGGGGAGGTAGGGCGTTTCTCAGCTGTACTGCCAGGTGTTGTCCTGCTCTCCCATCCTGCTGGCCAGGAGCTCCTCTGGGCTGTCAGGCTGTTGCTTGTTCACCTGTTCCCTGAGTTGCACCAGTTCCATCTCCAGCTGAGTGAACTGTTCCTCCAGGAGGGCCATGGTGCGGAGGATCTGGGCTTGATCTGAGTAGGAGGGGGGGTCACGCTCTCTTTCAGGTGGTTCCACCGTCCTGGGGCAACTGGGAAGAGGGGTGTTGGCTTTATTCTCTTGGATGGAGGGCATAGAGGTGGTGTTGGTTGTGTCTGTCTCGGGGAGGAGGTTTGACCAGGAGTTGTCTCTTCTCTCTGTGCTACCTCCTTTATAGACTGGA
>NC_058046.1:555000-560000 GCF_020085105.1 Siniperca chuatsi
AACAAAACAAAATCCTCATTAATACAGATGTTAAAGTAGCTTTCTTTGAACCGTCGGTGCCGTTAGTGAACCGGCCTCTTGTGATGAAGGCGGCGGCATCAACAGACGCCGCTGCACAATAAACAGCGACCTGTAGGACACGCCCACTGCGACTCGCGAGGAAGACCTGCCCGGCCTCACACCCCTCCCCCGATGAGCGACAGGAAGGACAGGAGACTCCCTCCTGAGTGGAGTGGTGATGGAAGGACAGGAGACTCTGGAGTCCTGAGGAGGTGGAGTGGTGATGGAGGAGTGGTGAGTGGTGATGGAGGAGGAGTGGTGATGGAGGTGGAGTGGTGATGGAGGTGGAGTGGTGATGGAGGTGGAGTGGTGATGGAGGTGGAGTGGTGATGGAGGAGTGGTGATGGAGGAGTGGTGATGGAGGAGGAGTGGTGATGGAGGAGTGGTGATGGAGGAGTCGTGGTGATGGAGGTGGAGTGGTGATGGAGGAGTGGTGATGGAGGAGGAGTGGTGATGGAGGAGTGGTGATGGAGGTGGAGGGGGGCACAGATGAGCTAGACGCACCGGATAACCCAGGTACGTAATTTATGTCCCCTCGTTTGAAACAAGAGTAAACTATTCAAGTCGTGTTCCAGCCCCGACGTCTCCTCTGCACCTCCTGCGTCTCCTCCTGCATCTCCTCCTCCTCTGCACCTCCTGCCGGCCGTGTCCTCCCAGGTGCAGGTTGCCGAGGAGTAAACTTAATAAAAGGCTCATCTTCTCTTTACGAACGCGTGGAAACGAGATGAAACTCGTATCTGCGACAGATCCAGTTAAATATGATTAAACGTCATATTTTTTTGGTTCTTTTGCAAAAACAGATCCGTTTGTATTTATCTTTTTTTATTGTGCACTTCAGTTTATCAATCAAACGGCTTTTATCTGTTTTTGCAAACGAACTCTTCGTTAAATATACGTGAGGTGGTTTCGGGTCGGAGTCGCCGCGGACTGATGTCTGTCTGTAAGGACGGAGGTCTGCAGGGGGCGCTGACGGCACACTGTTAATGTTACCATGGCAACAGCGAGGCAGAGAAACAGCAGATAAACAAACTGAAAGACTCGAATGATAAAATAAAATCTCAAAACTTTATTTCTCTTCATTACAAAGACGACTTTTACTGTTAAAGTGCTTTAAAATCAGAAAATCATTCAGTCTGAGCTGATGATGTCATTAAAACGTCCCACCAATCAAAGGCTGAGATGTGTCGGGTTTGTTTGTTTGCAACAAGTTTCAGATTATTGATTTCAGGTTGAATAAAACAGAAGAAACTTCACACAGAACAACCAAATACACCTGTTTGACTGAGTAACACACCACCTCCTCCACCTTCTCCTCCACCTCCTCCAAACTAACAAAGCATTTAAAACCGTGTTACATCGTCTCTGGACACTGGATGATGATTGGCTCCTTCAGTCAGGCTGCAGGTGTCTCTTGGCCCCGCCCCTCTGTGTGACATCGCTCCTGTGGCGATGTTACAGCTTGGCTCGGTGGCGGTCTCTGACGGCGAACAGGACGGCGTGAGCTCGGTCGAACGACTCGCCGACGGCCGACTGGACTCTGCTCCTCCAGCGCTGCAGTTGAGGACGCTGCTGCAGGACGTCCCTGCCCCCCCCCACAGGCTGCAGAGACACACACTGAGCACGCTCAGAACCAACGACCAATCACCAAACCCCTCCCCCAACATGTGGAGAAACACAAACGCAGGGTTTGTAGCAACAGCAACTGAGGGGGGCGGGGCTTAGAAAACAGTCAGCTGATCAATATGTAAACCAATCGGAGCCTCTGACCTGCATGAGCTCACAGACGGCGAGCAGGTCGGCCACAGTGATGTCATCGCCGCAGAGGAAAGGCTGTCTGCGAAGAAACATGGACTCCAGTTTATCCAGAGTGTCATCGAGCTGAGAGAGAGCACGAATCAAACGCACCTCATCCACCTGAGAGCCAGACTGAGCCGGGAGGAGCATCTGAGACAGGTGGAGACGGAGAGAGACGGGTGGAGACGGAGAGAGACGGGTGGAGACGGAGAGAGACGGGTGGAGACGGAGAGAGGCGGGTGGAGAGAGAGACAGGTAGAGAGAGAGAGACAGGTGGAGACGGAGAGAGACAGGTGGAGAGAGAGAGAGACGGGTGGAGACGGAGAGAGACGGGTGGAGAGAGAGAGAAACGGGTGGAGAGAGAGACAGGTAGAGAGAGAGAGACAGGTGGAGACGGAGAGAGACGGGTGGAGAGAGAGACAGGTAGAGAGAGAGAGACAGGTGGAGACGGAGAGAGACGGGTGGAGAGAGAGAGAGACGGGTGGAGAGAGAGACAGGTAGAGAGAGAGAGACAGGTGGAGACGGAGAGAGACAGGTGGAGAGAGAGAGAGACGGGTGGAGACGGAGAGAGACGGGTGGAGAGAGAGAGAAACGGGTGGAGAGAGAGACAGGTAGAGAGAGAGAGACAGGTGGAGACGGAGAGAGACGGGTGGAGAGAGAGACAGGTAGAGAGAGAGAGACAGGTGGAGACGGAGAGAGACAGGTGGAGAGAGAGAGAGACGGGTGGAGACGGAGAGAGACGGGTGGAGAGAGAGAGAGAGAGACAGGTGGAGACGGAGAGAGACAGGTGGAGAGAGAGAGAGACGGGTGGAGAGAGAGAGAGAGACGGGTGGAGACGGAGAGAGACGGGTGGAGAGAGAGAGAGAGAGACAGGTGGAGACGGAGAGAGACGGGTGGAGAGAGAGAGACAGGTAGAGAGAGAGAGACGGGTGGAGACGGAGAGAGACGGGTGGAGAGAGAGGCGGGTGAGAGAGAGAGAGACAGGTAGAGACGGAGAGAGACGGGTGGAGAGAGAGAGAGACGGGTGGAGAGAGAGAGAGACGGGTGGAGAGAGAGACGGGTGGAGAGAGAGAGACAGGTGGAGACGGAGAGAGACGGGTGGAGAGAGAGAGAGAGACGGGTGGAGACGGAGAGAGACGGGTGGAGAGAGAGAGAGAGAGACAGGTGGAGACGGAGAGAGACAGGTGGAGAGAGAGAGAGACGGGTGGAGAGAGAGAGAGAGACGGGTGGAGACGGAGAGAGACGGGTGGAGAGAGAGACGGGTGGAGAGAGAGAGAGAGAGACAGGTAGAGAGAGAGAGACAGGTGGAGACGGAGAGAGACAGGTGGAGAGAGAGACAGGTAGAGAGAGAGAGACAGGTGGAGACGGAGAGAGACGGGTGGAGAGAGAGAGAGACGGGTGGAGAGAGAGACAGGTGGAGACGGAGAGAGACAGGTGGAGACAGAGAGAGACGGGTGGAGAGAGAGACAGGTAGAGAGAGAGAGACAGTTGGAGACGGAGAGAGACAGGTGGAGAGAGAGAGAGAGACGGGTGGAGAGAGAGAGAGAGACGGTGGAGACGGAGAGAGACGGGTGGAGAGAGAGAGAGAGAGACAGGTGGAGACGGAGAGAGACAGGTGGAGAGAGAGAGAGAGAGACAGGTGGAGACGGAGAGAGACAGGTGGAGACGGAGAGAGACAGGTGGAGACGGAGAGAGACGGGTGGAGAGAGAGAGAGAGACAGGTGGAGACGGAGAGAGACGGGTGGAGAGAGAGAGAGAGAGACAGGTGGAGACGGAGAGAGACGGGTGGAGAGAGAGAGAGAGAGACAGGTGGAGACGGAGAGAGACGGGTGGAGACGGAGAGAGACGGGTGGAGAGAGAGAGAGAGAGACAGGTGGAGACGGAGAGAGACAGGTGGAGACGGAGAGAGACGGGTGGAGAGAGAGAGAGAGAGACAGGTGGAGACGGAGAGAGACGGGTGGAGACGGAGAGAGACGGGTGGAGAGAGAGAGAGAGGCGGGTGGAGACGGAGAGAGACAGGTGGAGAGAGAGAGACAGGTGGAGAGAGAGACAGGTAGAGAGAGAGAGACAGGTGGAGACGGAGAGAGACAGGTGGAGAGAGAGAGACAGGTGGAGACGGAGAGAGACGGGTGGAGAGAGAGAGAGAGACAGGTGGAGACGGAGAGAGACGGGTGGAGAGAGAGAGAGAGAGAGACGGGTGGAGAGAGAGAGAGAGAGACAGGTGGAGACGGAGAGAGACGGGTGGAGAGAGAGAGAGAGAGACAGTTAGAGACAGGTGGAGAGAGAGACAGGTGGAGAGAGAGAGAGACAGGTGGAGAGAGAGACAGGTGTGTGTTTAGATTAATTTCTGATCTGATCGATTGATCGATGGTAATGTGTTTCCTGTGTGTTCTTGTTCTTGTATCTTTGTGGGGACCAGGGTTAGACCCTCACTGTGAGGACCTCTGTCTGTTTACGCTGTTACTGTTGCGGTGCGAATCATAGTCCTCACAAGTACACAAGTACAGACTGCGTGCGCGTACCTCCAGCAGAAACACTTTAGCAGCGTGCGGCCGCGTGTTGCTGTGATGCCAGGCGGTGTATTCGTCCACTTTGGCTCGTCTCTCTGGTTGCCGTGGATACCAGTGCTCCGGGACGTCGTACTTGGTGGCCAGGTACTTCAGGATGGCATCGCTACAACACACACACACACACACAGACATGCAGAGGGGTTCAACACACGCTCCGGCTGCTCGTGTCACTTCCTGTTAGTGATGTCACCGCGTACAGAGAACAGACCTCCTTCAAGTTGTACAAAAACAGTCAGGAGTAGCGTGTGTGCGCGTGCGTGCGTGCGTGCGTGTGCGTGCGCACCTCTCTGTGAGGACGAAGCCGTTGTCCACCATAACAGGGACTTTCTGCATGGGGTTCAACTTGGTGAAGTCTGGAGTCCTGTTCTCTCCTGCACACAGAGAGAAGTGTAAAGAAAAGCTCAAACCAAACTCCATTCAGAAACCGCGCAGTTTAATGTTCCCTGCGTGTTGGTAAGCATACAGACCTGACTAAAGAGGTCGGTCTAGACCTGCTCTGTAAGAAAAGGGCAATGAGATAACTTCTGTTGTGAACTGGTGCTGTATAAATAAAATTGAATTGACTAACAAAAACTT
>NC_058046.1:567500-572500 GCF_020085105.1 Siniperca chuatsi
CCTGCCTGCCTGTCTGTCTGCCTGTCTGCCTGCCTGCCTGTCTGTCTGTCCTGTCTGTCTGTCTGTCTGTCTGTCTGTCTGCCTGCCTGTCTGTCTGTCTGTCTGCCTGCCTGTCTGCCTGCCTGCCTGCCTGTCTGTCTGCCTGCCTGTCTGTCTGCCTGTCTGTCTGTCTTCCTGCCTGTCTCCCTGCCTGTCTGTCTGCCTGTCTAAATCTCAGTTTAACACCTGGTATTTGGGCGAATCAGGGTCCAGTATGGAACCTGAAGCCTGCAGGTCACAAACACTGAGGACGGCGTCACAGTGAAGAAGGAGTTCAGGAGGATGTTTACAAATCGGAAGCTTGTAATTACAATAACTCTGATATGACCTGAACGCAGCGTTAGGCGTTAACGTCCCCGTGGACCTTTGCTGTCCAGCTCTCTCTGCTATTATGATATAACAACAACAATAATATTAACTATGCGATGGATTGACTTGGCATCCTTGTGATTGGTTGTTGCATTATGTTGGTTCATATTTTGAGTTTCGTGCTTGATGACATGAACGAATGAACTTCAGTCTGACAGTTTGCAGGAAGTCATCTTTCTGTCTTTTGCCTGATTTTATTTTCCTCTTTAGAGGAAGACAAACAGCAGACATCACATTAACATTTATGAATACAGAATTAAATTCCCTAATAAACTGATCAAATTGACCTAATATCAGACACTCCTGTCGTTATGTATATATTATATTTGTATATGTTTCTATGTTATGTATATTTACATACAGTCTATAAATTCCTCCGTAAAACCACCTTCTGTAAAGTGAACCGCGCTCCGCTTGAATTTATTAATTTGATTTTATATTTTTGACCGTCTTCACTCGCCGTATGTGCACTTTCTGCCACGCATGCGTAGTAGCAGCTACGTGCTCTCCGGCACATTCTGGTTCTGTAGCTAACTGAAGCTAAGCTAGGCTAGGCTATTCTCTGTCTGCTGCTGTAACGGTCCGAGCCAGCACCGAGTCCGTCTCTATTCAGACCCGGTTCAGGCCGTTAACACGGTACCGGTTCTGACCCGGAACCTGCGCCGACAGCAGAGGCAACAGTCTGCGCTGTTAGCATCGGCAGCTAGCTTTAGCTCAGCTCCAGCAGAGAGAATCAAAACAGAGCTAACAGAAGCTAACTGAAGCTAACGCTGGCTAGCAGCCTGGGAGCAGAACAACATGGCGACAGAGGAGAAGAAACCGGAGACAGAAAACATCAAACAGCCTTCGTCCTCCTCAGGATCCGGCAGTAAGGTGAGTCCGCCGGACTGACGGTGGTCCAGATACCGGGGCAGCTGGTCCGGTTAGCCCGGTTAGCCCGGTTAGCTAACAGTTAGCTCTTCTATGGCTGAAAACAGACCCGAGACTAGTCAGTGTGTTTATTTCTAACCTTCTGATTCATTCATCTAAACATGATTTCTATTCTGTATCAGCTGCAAATACTGGCTGTATTGTGTTATCGATTAATCAAGTGTTAATTCCAATATCCGTCTTTAGTTGCTTTGTGTTTCAACAAATAGAATAACGAGTTCACAAATCCAAAACTTGGTATGAAACCGTTTCTGTGGTCTGCGTTAAAGGACAAGTCTGCTGAAGCAGTCAGGTGTCCACATGGACACTGAGACGGGCTTTTCTGGCTGTAATCGTTCCCCCTGTTCACATTAAACATTAAAACTAGATTTAATAGTCTACATTAGACTCATCTAGTGGAAATCTGCCAAAGTTTGTGTTTTTAGTTCAGCTTGTGTTACTGTGCCTCTACAAGAAGACACTTAAAGCACGAAGATGGTATTTCGCACCACAAACACGACAGCAGATCTCCACTGTACTCCACTAACCTCATATTAACTTGTGTGTGTTTGCATGAGACAGACAGACATCTGTGAAACCTTTCAAAGTAAGGCAGCAATCAGGATAATACGTAATCAATATAATTCCACTGATACATTTATCGGAATTTAAATTCTTTGAGTGAGTTTTGTTTATTTCGAATAACACAGAGCGAGGTCACAACGTGCTTCACAAGAGTAAAAGTATTAAGAAGTAAGACCTTACAGACGCTGGACCGCTGGAGGCGAGACGAAGAAGAGACGAAGAAGAGGGGCCAGCAGAGACCGCAGAGCGCTCGGCGTGGAGCCGCCACTTGTTGTCAGTCGAGCGCGAGGGACGACAGCAAGCCTTCGTCAGAAGACCTGAGTGACCTGCTGGTGATATAAGGGCGGAGCAGGGCTCCGTATGTGAAAACCAGATCCTTAAAACCAATCCTGAACCTGATGGGAAGCCAGTGTAAAGAAGATGAGATGGGCGCGATGCGAGTCGACCTGCTGGACCTGGTCAGCAGCCCAGCAGCAGCGTTCTGGACCGCTTGTAGACGTCCGGGGACGACTTGCTGAGGACGGAGAAAAGGGAATTACGGTAGTCCAGCCGGGATGATGCGACCGCTCTGAGTTTAGCAACATTTCTTACATGGAAAAACGTGCGGGTCAATGATTTGATGTTTGTCAACGTACGTGATCAAATGCAACATTTCTGAGATTAGACTGTGCAGCTGGAGAAAGACCCAGTACACTGAGCAACCCTGGAAGCTAAGCTAAGCTAAGCTAAGCTATCTGAAGCAACAATAAGGACCTCTGGTCTGCGTTCAGCTGTGGTCAAAAACATGACCTAAGGGAAGCGTATACAAATAAAATAGTATAGGGCCCAAGACAGAACCTGGGGGCCACCACAGGAAACAGCAGCAGTTTCAGACCTGCAGGGACCCACGACAGACAGGAGGAGAACCGGTCCAGGGCGCTCCACAGACACCCACCCACTGCCTGAGCCTTTCAGTCCGGACGCTGTGAGCTTCAGTATCAAAAGCACCAGAGGTCATCGGTAACTGTCTGTCTGCTGTAATTCTCAGGTGAGAATCAGGTGTGTCAGCGGTAACGTTTTGTGTGTGTTTCCAGTCTAATCCGGCCAAACCAAACTACACAGTGAAGTTCACGCTGGCCGGACACACGAAGGCCGTCTCTTCTGTCAAGTTCAGCCCCAACGGAGAGTGGCTCGCCAGCTCCTGTAAGCACGCCGCACACACACACACACACACACACACACACACACACACACACACACACAGCTGGTCGTCTCCTCCTGTCAGCAGAAACTGGTGACGTTGGTTGAGATTCACTGAAACCAGCAGAACGGTCTGGTATCTTTATAACTACATAGATTCAGTTTTGATGTAATTTACTGTCGACGTTATCTTCACGGGTAACAGCAGGAACTGTGCAGGTGTGTTCAGACAGGAAGTGAAGATAATTTTCGCCTCTCGTCATTCGTGCAAATTTGAATTCTGGACCTCAAACGTGACAAACGTGTCGGTTAAAAATGGTGACGTCGTATTTTTAACTGATGATTCATCGGCGACTGCTCGCGGCAGCCCGTCCTGGTGGTAGGTTCAAGGACACTCTGACGTTCTGCTGACAGGTCAGAGGTGATGAGGTCTCATGTCTGTCCGTCTGAGATGAGACGATGTGCTGTGACGTTGCAGTAACCATGGTAACGTCTCTGTGCAGCCGCTGATAAGCTGATAAAGATTTGGGGAGCGTTCGACGGAAAGTTTGAGAAATCCATCGTCGGACACAAACTGGTGAGACGCCTCAGTCCTGATCCTGCTCTGAACCCAGTCTGGATTTCGACTGGTTCTGGTTCTGATCCTGGTTTTGTGTGTGTGTGCGTGTGTGTGTGTGTGTGTGTGTGTGTGTGTGTGTGCGTGTAGGGCATCTCTGATGTCTCCTGGTCTTCGGACTCCAACTTGCTGGTTTCTGCCTCCGACGACAAAACGCTCAAGATCTGGGACAACAACTCCGTAAGACACACACACACACACACACACACACACACTTAACCTCCAGGCCAAACTTCAGCCTCTTAGGGCAACAACACCCGCCGACGGGTGGGGAAACGGTTGTAGCAGACGTGCTGTGTCGCTGTAACCCTCTGTGTGTCTCTACAGGGGAAGTGTCTGAAGACTCTGAAGGGTCACAGTAACTACGTCTTCTGCTGTAACTTCAACCCTCAGTCCAACCTGGTGGTGTCTGGATCGGTACGCTGCTTCACCAGAACACAACCTCAGCACCCAGGTTCTGTATCACGTGAAACCTGACTGTCTCCGCCTCTCTGTGTGTCTGCAGTTTGATGAGAGCGTTCGTATCTGGGACGTTAAGACAGGAAAATGTCTGAAGACTCTGCCGGCTCACTCTGACCCCGTCTCTGCTGTAAGTCCTGACCTCTGAGCCTGCACCCGCTTTACGTCCACATGCCCGCTGGACATCTGTAGTGATCACCTGGCACAGGTCCTGACCCCTGACCCCTGACCCGGCCTCTGTGTGTTTCAGGTTCACTTCAACAGAGACGGCTCGCTCATCGTCTCCAGCAGCTACGACGGCCTCTGGTACGTCTACACACACACACACACACACACACAATACACTTACATTCACACACATACAGAGCGAAGGCTGAGTCTGTCTGTCTCTGTCTGTCTCTGTCTGTCTCTGTCTGCAGTCGTATCTGGGACACAGCATCCGGACAGTGTCTGAAGACTCTGATTGGTGAGTGAACCCACTGAATATTACAGAATGTCCCTTTTAATAGTAAAACACAACTGTAAATATAAAACATTCAGAGATTAAAGTTACACGTGTGCTACAGCGACATGTCTGCTCTGTAAATCACTTCCTGTGTTCTCCCATGAAAAAAATCTAAAACCAAAAGGGAGAAATTTATATTTTAATTTTTTGGGTTATATATATTTTTCGGCCCCTAGTTTTGCATTAGTTCGAATGAATACCGTTCGGTATCTGGCTGCTTAGATGCAGGCCAGTCGAATCTCGTATGAAACGGTAACGTTAGCGCTGCGTCACACTGAGCTAGGGCTGCACCTAACGCGATTTTGATTGGTCCATTCATCTAACGACTAATTTCTCAAT
>NC_058046.1:597500-652500 GCF_020085105.1 Siniperca chuatsi
GGTTCCATCCGCGGACCTGCTGAGCCGGGTCATTAAAACGAACACTGATTAATAGCGGGTGGGTGAAATAGGGTGAAGCTCTCCTCCATTAAGAGAGACGCTGTGCGCATTTACGGACGCGGCTCAGCAGCGTAACTTCATTGATCATTTAAATCTCCCGACACGCAGACAGATCAGGATCAGATGTTCTTCACACGCAGTCCGTGTTCAGAGAAACTGGAGTGAAGCCGCCGCCCTGCTGAGCACAGCTGTCTAAAACTGTATTTCAGAAGCTGCAAGTTTGTTTCCTCTGGAGTTTCTGTCCTGTCAACTTTAGAACTACAGTGTTTAGTTTCGCTGCTTTAATATTTGCTGTGACATTACTGCGCACGTGGAAACGTTTAAAAAGACTGAAGCCAGTAACCAGAGCAGACGGCTGGATGTGCCAAACTATTTTTTCATGTTGCTTTTCGTGGAACTTCACACTGCAACGGAAGCTCAGGTGGCTTTGCTGTTAGGCTACTTGTTCCTGTGAAAATTCATGCAAATTGATATTTGTTCATTCAAGTTTCTGGTCTATTTACCGCTACAAAGACACACTACACGCACACTTTTTGACCCCCCCACTTCTCAAATCAATCCTTGAGTTAAAGTATCAAAAAGCAGGTCGTTATGCAGTAAAATGTCCCCTGTGACTGTTATATTATTAGGCTACATATGATGGGATTATTATTATCGATGTATTAATGTGTAAACAGCATTTTTCTGCTAGAGGTGGAGCTGAATGAGAAGTGAAAGGAGATGAAGAGGGAGAGACGGCGGCTGGACGGGGCGAGAGAAGCGACCCACGACCAGTTCATCATAGTTTATAATCACGCAGCGCAGCGAGGAGACAGACGTCTCACAGAGACGGAGACGAGAGAGTCCACTTCACTGATAAACAGAAGAGAAACATCCGGCTTCGTGATCCAAGAACGCTTTTATATCACGTCCACACTCCTGTTCTGCGTCGGCCGTTTCTTCTTCTGTGGTCTGCCTCGGCTTCTTCTTCTGTTCCTCCTCTGTTAAAACGGTTTTTGTCGTCCTTCAGTCTGTCCACTTTACAGTTTTTCAGACTTTGACTTGAACTTCTTCAGGACTTTGATTGGGCCAAACATATCAGCTGTTCACACTTGAACCAAACAGAAACCTTCCAGATGAAAACACGTCCGCCCTGAGTGGAAATACGACACCTGAGTTTCAGACCTGTTTGTCTCACAAAGTTTTTAAATGTGTAAAGACGAGAACGTCTGAGCCGTAGTTTGTTCCAGCTGTTTTGTCGCGTTAGCTTACATCACTGACAGACACATTAATACCAACGCAGAAATCAACTCGGAGTTTTTGAGTTTGATCGTTTAGTTTTTATTCGTTGATGAAAAATGTCAAACATCTCACCACAGTTTTTCTTTTCAAGTTACTTTTAATTTAAACCGAGTCTGAAACAAAAGCGCTCAGCAAGAGAAACCCGAGACACACACACAGAAACACACACACACATTCAGTCGCTTCCTGTAGTTTCTGCTGTACAGACGTTAAACAGCAGCTGAACCACATCAGCCAGACCACTATGTGAAGCAGGTCCTTTCCCGACTCCCTCAGCAGACTCCTGCTGACGTTAGCTAACTGTTACTGCAGGGCTACTTTCTACATGAAAGCAGCTAACGCTAACGCTCTGACTGAAAGAGTCCGTTTCTCGTCTGAGGTGACCTGTAACATCCAGTGTAGCACAGTCCAGCAGGACCAGTCCAAACCAGTCCAAACCAGTTTACTTTGTCAAAATGGACTTACAGTTTTACATCAATCCAAACCAGTTTTAAAAAATGCGTCCAATGTAAGCCGTTATAGGTGAGTCCAGACAGACCAGTCTTACACCAGCTGAACCAGTTCAGACCGGTCCGATCTAAACCAGCGGAGTCCAGCGCAGCGTGCCGATGGAGATGAGGGTCTGGCAGGTAGCAGAGTCCAGCCAAACGGACTCCACCAGACTGAAGTGCAGGAAGCCGAGAGCGAATCCACAGCCGACGTCTGACAGGTGATGTTTACCCAGCAGCACCCGGGACACGCCCACCAGGACGGCCCACAGGTAGAGCAGGATCCTCAGGGGCACCTGGAGGACAGGTAGAGTTTATTACTACAATGACTGAGACCAGGGTCCTGATCTTCAGAACTGGTTTATCTGATCCAGACTAACATGAAGTTATCCAGATAATTCCAGCTCTTATTTTGAAATACACAACGTGATCAGTTCTCATCTGATTGGCTGACAGCTGATCACATGATTGTGATGACGTGAAACATATTGATTTTATTTTCTTGTCTATTTTGTCATATTTACATGTGTTTTACTTTTCTCAATAATTTCCCTGCTCATAATTTTACCAACATTTCTTCATGTTGCAGCTAACTGTCAGCGAGCTTCACCTGTGCAGGTGGGAGCTTCAAGATCAATTCAACATCAGAAAACATTAAGATCTCAGGTTGAAGGAACTCACACAGACGCAGACGCAGACGCAGACTACAGGAAACACCTGAATAACAGAAACACCAGCTGCCTCGGTGCTCGGTGAGGATCGGTCACCTGACCTCGGCCCAGCGTCACACCTGTGGAAGGTGTCAGGTGTCAGACAGCGCTCTGCAGCAGCGTCTCCATCAGACCAGATGATAGAATATAAACCTTCAGATCTGCGTGGGGACGTCTGTCTCTGCTGCTGTCTGTCCTTTAGCTGGTGTCTCTACCTGCTGCACTCAGGTGTGTCTGACCTGAGAGACGAGCTGCTTAATAAAGGCTGGATATATAACGTGCTATTCGTGCCGGTCAAACAAAGGAGCGCCTTCAGCGGAAGACTCATCCCCCCACAATGCACCACAGAGCGCCACAGGAAGTCATTCCTGCCTGTGACCATCAGACTCTTTAACTCCTCCCTCTAAGTGTCAGTCTGTATGACCCGAAGTCACTAAACTGGACACTGATCATTAACATCTCTGCAATACTTGAATAACTGTGCAATATTCTGTGTTAATACTGCTGTGCAATATTAGTTTTCCCATGTTAGTTTTTCTTATTTATTGTATTGATATTATATACCTCAATTACTCTCGACAGCACATGCACCGCTGCTTATTACTTATTACTATTACTTATTACATATGTGGTGACACTGTATTTATACTGTACTTTCATCATCAACCGGTAAACCCACTTGGTACTCGACACTTAGTTTATTTTATACTTATACCGACATGATACTTCATTTATTCTCTGACCTGTTTTATAGTTTTATAGTGTATCATATTGTTTGCTAGTGCTTCCTCCTGTGTGCACTGACGTAAAGGCGAGCTGCTGTAACAAAGAGTTTCCCTTCAGGATCAATAAAGGATTTCTGATTCTGATTCTGATAACTGAGGGAGCAGCTAGTGGAGGAGGCGCTCGTCCTCCAGCAGAGCTCCTCAGACTCCAGCAGCCCTGAAGCTGCTCTGGAGGCTCGTGGAGGCGGACTCCACACCGACACACTTCACACACACAGTATATATACTACAGTATATACACACTACAGTATATACACACTACAGTATATACACACTACAGTATATACACACACAGTATATACACACTACAGTATATACACACTACAGTATATACACACTACAGTATATACACACTACAGTATATACACACACAGTATATATATACACACAGTATATACACACTACAGTATATACACACTACAGTATATACACACACAGTATATACACACTACAGTATATACACACTACAGTATATACACACTACAGTATATACACACTACAGTATATATACACACAGTATATATACACACAGTATATATACACACAGTATATACACACTACAGTATATATACACACAGTATATACACACTACAGTATATACACACTACAGTATATATACACTACAGTATATACACACTACAGTATATACACACTACAGTATATATACACTACAGTATATATACACACAGTATATACACACTACAGTATATACACACTACAGTATATATACACTACAGTATATATACACACAGTATATACACACTACAGTATATATACACTACAGTATATACACACTACAGTATATATACACACAGTATATATACACACAGTATATACACACTACAGTATATATACACACAGTATATATACACACAGTATATATACACTACAGTATATACACACTACAGTATATACACACTACAGTATATACACACTACAGTATATACACACTACAGTATATATACACAGTATATATACAGTATATATACATACAGTATATATACACACAGTATATACACACTACAGTATATACACACTACAGTATATATACACTACAGTATATATATATACACTACAGTATATACACACTACAGTATATATACACTACAGTATATACACACTACAGTATATATACACACAGTATATATACACACAGTATATACACACTACAGTATATATACACACAGTATATATACACACAGTATATATACACTACAGTATATACACACTACAGTATATACACACTACAGTATATATACATACAGTATATATACATACAGTATATATACATACAGTATATATACACACAGTATATACACACTACAGTATATATACACTACAGTATATACACACTACAGTATATACACACTACAGTATATACACACTACAGTATATACACACTACAGTATATACACACTACAGTATATACACACTACAGTATATATACACTACAGTATATATACATACAGTATACACACTACAGTATATAGACTTTTACGAAGCTCTGAAAGCAGCATGTTCAGTCGACCAATCAGCAGCCAGACAGAAACCTGAGTGAAAGCGACTCATCACTGATCTGAATGACTCAGCTTGATTTATTGTCTAGTTTAGAAAAGTTCGGATTTTCACGCACAGCAACGGTTTGTGAACTTACAGTCAGATCAGATGTTTGTAGATGAGATGATGATCGATAAAGTTTGAATCAGTCAGGCTTTGTTTCGCTTCATTTTGAGAAAATGTTTTTTAAACTTTTATGGGATATTAGAGCTGCAACAATCAGTCGATTAGTTAACCGGCAACACTTCTGTAAAGGAATGTTTCCAGCGTCTCTCTGACCTCACACACTTTATCTCTCCGGGTTTTGGTTCTACCTGTGATGACATCACACAGTGGACATGAGTGCATGATGTCATCTAGTGTCTTAGAGCAGGTTTTAGCAACTTTTCATTCATAATAGTTGGAAACACAAGTTCTACCTGTTTAGTAGCAGCTGCAGGCTGAACAACACTAACGATAATAACGATAAACCCACTGACCGCCAGCACCAGGTGGTTCAGCAGGAACTTGGAGACCATGACGGCTCGGCTGGCGTGGGCTGCTGGGAAAGAATACGTATCCATGGCAACATAGTCCAAAAACCCAGGAGGGAAATCCCACGGTCCTCGGCGTTTGACCAACTTCTGCATACCGGCGACCGTCATCAGATCCAGGATCAGAGCTGCGGGAGAGAGAGAGACAGGTGACATGTTGGACAGCAGAGCAGCACCTGAACACACCATCAGTTCAGAATCCTGGTGGACTGTGTCTGTCTGCAGGGGAGGCGGGTTCTGCAGCCGCCTTCTCTCTGGCGTCTAAGTTTATTCTGGACGGACGTCAGAGACGATGATCTCTGGAAGAGCGAGTCGCACTGAACGATTCAACGTGAGTTTCAAGTCTGAGTTAAGACTCGGACTCAGATCCACCTCCTGCGGTATCTTGGCCTCCCCTTCAGCTCTCCGGCGCCCCCCTGGGGAGGCTTCAGTCTTTCTCTTTAGTCTCTGTCCTGCTGAACGTCTGTTACAGACCAGATCCTGTCACCAGGGTTAACATGGCGTCCTGAACGAGGAGTTAAATTAACGACGGGCTCAGAGAAGGCCTCCTCCCCCGCCTCCCCCGCCTCCCCTGTGATGTTTAGTTTCTCACCCAGCAGCAGGTTGACGAGGACTTCCTGTCCAGCCAGCGTGTTGCTCCTCCACAGACAGATCAGAGTCCCACAGAGCCAGGGGAGGGCGTGTCCGCTGAGGGCCAGCAGGGTCACCATGGAGCGCATCGGGGCCCCGGAGCCGTGGGACCCCACGCACACGCCCAGACGCTTCGACAGGCTGATGTCGATGGCCAACAGAGAGTTGATGGCGATGCCTCGAAACGACGGATTCAGCTGCATACAGTCCTGTTCCGGCCAGCGAGACGCCTCCTTCGCCCCCCCATCGGCTGCTGAGCCCCCCTCTGAGGAGTCCCTCGACCCCCTGAGGACAGAGAGACCAGAACAGGAGTGAGTCCAGGACAGAGACGGGTCAGAGTGTTTTATAATGGAAATAAAGAGCACCTGCTTATGATTCCCACTAATTCACTACTGTAAATAATGTAAATACAGTTAAAACCAGACAGAAACGCCTCTAAGAGAAACTCCGGGATAAAGTAAAAGCGTTGCGTTCGTCTCCAAATGTCTTTGTTTGTAACTGAATAAAGGCCTTTTCACACGGGGGACGAAACGGAAGAACGAAATGAAAATGCAGAATATCCGATTTTCGCGTTCAGACCTTTCACACCGAGTCCGACACGAATATTCGCGCTTCACTGAAAATTAAAGCTTCGCACACAATCATCGATTCATCGTCGTCACGGAGTCTTCAGGCAGCAACGTAACAAACCCACACTCACCTGTGCACGCTGGAGACGGTGTATACAATCGCGTCTCCTCCGGGTGGCGCCAGTGTTACTGTAACGAATGGAAATGCTGAGCTTCATTCATTCACGACTGGACTGTGTTGATCCGATTGTAAAACGCTTCCACTGCCTGTCCGCTCTTTGATCGCGTCAGCTAAAGTCATGATTTTATTGGTTGGCTCGTTTTTAATCAGTATCCGAAATTCGAAAACAGCTGCGAAAAAACAAAACTGCACGTTGAAATGCGGAAGTTTCGGACTCGGTGTGGATCGGCTCATAGAGATAGATGGGCTCGAACTTTTAAATTGACGTGCGATTTATTTGCACCGATAATTCACGTTTGGTCTGAAAAGTTTTGGTGTTCCTTCGTCCACATAACTAACTGCGAAAGAGTTCTGTTGCAGGACGAGTTACAACTTTATTAGTAAATTAATTCAGTGGCCTCACTTAGATCAGAGTTGTACTGAAGCGTCCGGCGTGGAGCGTTTAGCGGCCTCTAGTGGTGAAACTGCAGTTTGCAGCCACGTGAGCGCCGCTCGCCTCGCCCTCCCCTTCCAGGCGTGCAGGAGGAACTGCGGTGAAGCGAAACTCGATAACGGCCCTCTGTAGAGCCGGTGTCTGGTTTGTCCGCTCTGGGCTCCTGTAGCAACATGGCGGTGCAACATGGCGGCCTCCGTGGAAGGGGACCCGCTCCCTCTGCAGATATAAAGGCTGATTCTAAGGTGACGAAAACTCAGCGGTTCTTATTTTCAGGCGATTAAACACTGATGAATGTTATCTTCCTGCCGACAGCTGCTCCTGAACGCTCCACGCCGGAGCTTTAAGTTTGAGTAAATGTTACTTTCCTTTGCATGTAAAGATAAAACGAGATTCAGCTGCATCGAAACACAATAACAGAACTGACCCAAAGTCTGTGTGAAATTAACTCCCCCGAACTCCTGTTATTATTCTTTGCCGTACTTCTATTTTGGGAGTAACTATGCTCTGAGTTTTGGAACTACAGTTCCCATAATGCTCTGGGGGATGTAAACAGGAAGCATAATGTTGCCATGGAGTCGCACTGAACGATTCAACGTGTTTCATGTCTGAGAGTTCAGGTCTGCATCTTGATCTCCTCCATCAGCTGGGAGTCGCTGCTGCAGCTCCACCTGCTGGCAAACTACAGTAACCGACTTCCTGTTGTTCCACCTGCACGCACCTGTCCCTGTCACCTGAACGTGACGTAGAGAGTCTCATCAGAGTCTCAGGCGACGTCACAGATTTTTGGCGTTCATGAGACAGAATTAGTGGATTTTCTCTAAAGGGAAATAAGTCCTGGACCAGGATCAGAGACTCTACATGTCACCTCCTACCTGGGAGAAGTGGGTTCGGTGTGAACCCGTCCTGGACTGCATCAGCAGGCCAGCGCTAAGGAACTAAAGTTAAAAGTTCAAGTGGACTCGGGATCTGGTTTCTGGTTGTTATAGAATCCTGAAATGAACTGAGAAGTTTACAGGACAAACTTTAAAACTGAGCCCTGTGGGTCCTGGTTCAGGATCTGGATCGGCGGGTCTGTTCGGACTCTAAATGTGAGCTATGATGTCAGTGGGCGGAGCCTTACCTCGCTCCAGCGTCCTCCTGCTGACTCTGCTGTCTGAAGGCGGCCCTCCTTGGACCGCCACCCCCCCGCCCCTCCCCCGCCACCTGCTCCCTGCGGGGGGGCTGGTTCAGGGACAGAAACTCAGGCCGGTTCAGGACGTTGTTCCGGTCTCTGGCCCGGCACCGGGCCTGGCTGCTGGGCATGACGGAGGACGGAGGACGGTCCGGGGGAGGCGTCGGTGGTGAGACGGCGTGCAGCGCTGCAGGACTGTGACAGATCAGGTCTGAGACTCTGAGGGACTCTGCTATAAATAGATCTGCTGGCCTTCTTCTTCTGCTGTCAGCTGTTCAGAGAGAGAGGCTGGAAAAACACTGAACACACACACACACACTAACACACACACACTGAACACACACACACACACACACTGAACACACACACACACACTGAACACACACACACGCTAACACACACACACACACACACACACACACTGAACACACACACACTGAACACACACACACACACTAACACACACACACACACACACACATACTGAACACACACACACACTGAACACACACACACACACTAACACACACACACACACACACACACACATACTGAACACACACACACACACACTGAACACACACACACACACACACTGAACACACACACACACACATACTGAACACACACACACACACACACACTGAACACACACACACACACACTGAACACACACACACACTGAACACACACACACACTGACACACACACACACACTAACACACACACACACACACACACATACTGAACACACACACACACACTGAACACACACACACACACACATACTGAACACACACACACACACACACACTGAACACACACACACACACACTGAACACACACTGAACACACACACACACACTGAACACACACACACACACACAACACACACTGAACACACACACTGAACACACACACACACTGAACACACACACACACTGAACACACACACACACACACACACTAGTTTGTTTAAGAACCAGAACCAGAATCAGAACCACTCTATTG
Source organism: Siniperca chuatsi (assembly GCF_020085105.1). Classification (NCBI taxonomy): domain Eukaryota; kingdom Metazoa; phylum Chordata; class Actinopteri; order Centrarchiformes; family Sinipercidae; genus Siniperca; species Siniperca chuatsi. The sequence continues at coordinate 606,913 of NC_058046.1, forward strand.
ATCCGAGGGGAAACTGTGTTACAGCAGCTCGCTCAGAAGCACTCAGCAAAACAAATAAAACAGGTCAGATAATAAATGAGGTACCAGGTGTGTGTAAGTATAAAGTGAGTGTGACGGACACAGTGGTTTACCGGCTGGTGATCAGTGTGTCCGGAATAATAACAGTGTGATAATAAGCAGTCAGTAATGAGAGCAGCGCAGGAACAGAGGTACGAGTAGATATCAACAAACAGGGACTTTCAAACTGAAACTCAACTGAAAAGCAGCCAGTTTTAGATTTAGTTCCTGACCTCGGGTCAGCGCAACATTAGCATTAACTAGAAGCATCACGTGACTTAAAAACACACAACAAACTACAACAAACTGCAACAAACTGCAACAAACTACAACAAACTGCAACAAACTGCAACAAACTACAACAAACTGCAACAAACTGCAACAAACTGCAACAAACTACAACAAACTACAACAAACTGCAACAAACTGCAACAAACTACAACAAACTACAACAAACTGCAACAAACTGCAACAAACTACAACAAACTACAACAAACTGCAACAAACTGCAACAAACTACAACAAACTACAACAAACTGCAACAAACTGCAACAAACTACAACAAACTGCAACAAACTACACACACGCGACATTTACACGCTGCTTTACGAACGTTTCACTAAAGTCCAAAATGTTTTTCATATTCGTCGCTGATACTGTAACAACTTCCTGTCTGGTGACACGGTCGCCTCCTCCATCCAGCACACGTGACGCGAACGCAGCGGCAGTCTGGCTGACGGGGCCGTGCACCTGCAGGGACACGCTCTCCAGGTGCATCGTGGGACGTAGGAGCCAGCGTTTCTCCGGCTGCGCTGCTCCGGAGGAGCGAGTTAACGCGAGCACGCCGTCAGACATCAAGCCATCTTCATCACATCTGCCTCGGGCAACAAACCGCACACGCGGAGTCTCAGCTGCTCACATCCGGCCCAGCAGACTGGACCCGGTCCAGGCTGAATGCAGCACGCGGTCCAGACCGGCCTCGGCTCGGATAACCTGCAGAACACACAGACCGGCACGAAACTCTCCGCACGCATCTGCAAGAAAACGCTACAGTCAAAACACAGCCGAGCTGCAGTGAAGGAAGAGCTCGGCGTCAGCAAACAGCTCCAGCTTCAGACTCATCGTTGTGATCTGTAGCGAGAGCAGGTGGAGCAGGTGGAGCAGGTGGAGGAAAGTCTAGAGAGATGGAGGTCTGCTCTGGAAAACAGAGGAATGAAGCTCAGCCGCAGTAAGACAGAATACAGGTGCGTCAATGAGAGGGACCCAGGTGGGACGGTGAGGTCACAGGGAGCAGAGGTGAAGAAGGTGCAGGACTTTAAGTACTTAGGGTCAACGGTTCAGAGCGATGGAGACTGTGGAGAAGAGGTGAAGAGGCGAGTGCGAGCAGGTTGGAGCGGGTGGAGAAAAGTGTCAGGTGTGTTGTGTGATAAAAGAGTCTCAGCAGGAATGAAAGGACAGGTGTTGGAGACGGCGGTGAGACCAGCGATGTTGGACAGCTTAGAGACAGCGGCGCTGAAGGAAAGACAAGAGGCAGAGCTGGAGGCAGCAGAGCTTAAGATGCTGAGGTTCTCTTTGGGAGAGACGAGGACGGACAGGATCAGGAACGAGGACATCAGAGGGACAGCTCATGTTAGACGTTTCGGAGATAAAGTCAGAGAGGACAGATCGAGGTGGTTTGGACGTGTCCAGAGGAGAGACTGTGAATATATTGGTAGAAGGATGCTGAGGCTGGAGCTGCCAGGCAGGAGGTCTAGAGGAAGACCAGAGAGGAGGTTTATGGATGTAGTGAGAGAGGACAGGAAGCTAACTGGTGTGAGTGAAGAGGACGCAGAGGACAGGGTTAGATGGAGGCGCGTGATTCGCTGTGGCGACCCCTGAAAGGGAACAGCGTAGCTTCTGATTGGCAGATCATCACACTGTAGTTTTACCCCGTGGTGGAAAGTAACGCAGTACATTTACTCAAACACTGTACTTTTACAACATTGAGGTACTTCACTACATTTTCCTGCTACTTTATACTTTTACTGCACTACATTTCTCTGGCAGCCGAAATGATTAAGATTTAACATTCAAAACACGTGACCAGTCTGTAAAATATGATTAAAATTAAAAACTAATTCAAACCAGTTTTTAATGCAAATGAACTCGTTTCTTATTCTCTTATTCTTCCTTCCGAACTACAGACGAAACGACTCCTCTCCACTAGTTGTAAGAAAATGAGGTTCGCAGGACTCGTGTTTAAAATAAAACACCATCAAATATTATATTGTTTTGGATGAGTACTTTTACTTCAGCAGGATTTTGTTACTACCTGATGAGACTTCTTCCGCCTCAGAGGAACCTTTGTTGCCGCGTCGTGTGTTCCTACCCGGACCGGTTTGCAGACACACCGTTGCCATTGGATGCAGCGGCGGCGGCTTCGGCACAGCAACGGCATGCTAACGATGCTAACAGCAGCTAAACTGTCAGAGAAAACAGAAGAAAAGATATCAAACGTCACAGTTTATGTTCTGACGTTTTACCTTTTGGTGTAGTGACGTCATCCCGGTGGTAAACGTCAGCTATGTGTTTAACTCGGGGCGCTAACGGGAGCTAACTGAGCTAGCAGCAGATTAGCTGTAAGCCTTTAAATTGAGCGGTGGTCAGCAGTCCGAGCAGCTAGCTGCCAGGCGGCTAACAGCCGTTAGCTCCTCCGTCTGTGTGAACGGAAAGTCTCCGGTAGTTTAACGGCAGGACCGACAGGAGAACTCGGTTTAAAAGTGCGGTGAAAGTACGGGAGCCGACAGGGACAAGAGGAGGCGGTCCGCAGCCCGATGAACCAGCGTGAGTCCGAAACACGTTCACACAGCACCGAGTTAACCCGGGTCAGTCCCGAGCTACTGAACCTTTACTCCTGAGCATTAAAGTCTTTGCACCTGAACGCCTCACCAGCTCTTTAATGTCAGAGTTTAACATCAGACCATCAGCGCTGCAGGAAGTAGTCAGAGCCGTTACTGCAGTAAACACACACACTGAAACCCTCTGCTGCAGTGAGAGTGTGAGAGTGTGATCAGGAAAAAGCCCTTAAAGCATTAAAGCAGTGCAGCGTCCCTGTGGCTGCTGTGCTGTTATATATTCTATCATCAGGTTATTATTCCTCGTGCATTAATGTAAAGCAGGATGTTGCTGCTGCAGCTGGTGGAGCTGGAGCTCATGTTGAACCGGTTTGTATCGGACTGCAGCTGATGATGCTTTTCATTCTGGATCCATCTGCCGATTCTTTTCTCCACCGATCCGTCGATCGGTTTGGAAAACTGGTGAAAACGGTGAGAAACGCCGTCACGACGACCCAGAGCCCAAAGCGACGCCTTCAGCGTGTCGTCGTGTCCGACCGACAGTCCGAAGCTCGACGTTATTAACAAACATCACAGTTATTACAGTCGTTCAGAGGAAAAGCAGCAGATCTGCACATCTGAGCAGCTGCAGCCAGGAAGGGATTTACAGGAGAAACGACTTCAGACATCAAAACAGTTTCCTGTCAGTCGACTAATTGATTAATCGACTCAGCTGCACTTCTATAAACAGCTGAGAGTTTCATTTATAACCAAACATCAGATTCTTAATGTGTTTTGTGTAAAAATCTTACAGGAAAGTACCTAAAGCTGTCGGATAAATGCAGTGCAGTAAAAAGTGCAATATTTCCCTCTGAGTCGGAGCCGAGTAAAGTACGAGTACCTCGAATGTGTACTTGTGTAAATGCACTGAGTTACATTCCTCCTCTGCGTCCAACACATTATTCAGTTTCTGTCAAACGTCCCGAAACGTTCCTGCGCCCACTCCACGTCTCCGCCTGACCTCCGTCACCCGGGGACCCGACCGGTCCGGACTCCTCTGCAGCTCCTACAGAAGGCCGAGATCAGTCAGGAACGGTGAGGAAACGTTTTTACTGCAAGTCCTAAAAGTTGGAGCAAAGAAGCGTCGCTCGGAGAACCTTTGGCCAGTCGGGAGTCACTTCTTGCTCCGAGTCACTGAACGTGTCTGATTCAGGTCTTAACGAGAACATTATCACCAGTATTCGGTACCTGACAGGATCTTTCTGTCCGCACGTCAGTCAGGACTCAGACAGGACTGAAGGTTCACGCGTAGACCTGGTGTCGGTGTGAGGTCTGGATTAACAAATGCTTTAGAACTGGATCCAGTTTAAACTCACGGCTCTCTGACCTGGTTTTGTTCCATCAGGTTCTGCTGAAGAATCAGACGACCAGCTGGATTCTTCAGGTGTCTGAACATGACTGAGATGGACCTGGACCTGAGCTGGTTCAGACCGGGCCGGGCCAGTCTGCTTCTGGACGTTTCTCCAGTCACCGTGCTGGTTTATGGAGCGTTGACATCTCCAACATGTCGGACTGCGATCCAGCTGCTGTAGAGGAGCAGAAGGCCGCAGAGGAACCTCCTGGTCTTGGTTCTCCTGGTCCTGGACGTCCCCCCCTAGCAGAGAAGGCCCTGTCGGAGGCCTTTGCTCGGTTGCGGTACCGGGACACGTCCCTGCTGATCTGGCAGCAGCAGCAGCAGGATCTGCAGGCGGCGCCCCCCTCCACCTACCTGAACCGCAGCCAGTCGGCCTGGTACAGCAGCTTCGGGAACCAGGCCGTGCTGGTCCGGGACAAGAGGGGCCTGGAGGACGCAGAGGGACGGTCCAGGATCTGCAGCGTCATGTAGGCAGGAACCAGAAACGTGAACAGACTGGTTTGATTTAAGCCAGAGACTGAACTCCATGTATTTCTGAGTGGATTAAAGTTTCTGGTAACTTTATTTTACTGTTCCAAACTTAAAACTAAGCCACGCCGGGTACAGTGGGCCCGGTAGTTCACCTGGTAGAGCGCGTACCATTAAGGCCCAGGTTCGATTCCAACCCGGGGCCCTTTGCTGCATGTCCCCCCCCTTCCTGTCTCTCTCTGCAGCTGTCTAATAAAGGCAAAAAAATCACAAAAAAATCTATTTGATTTTCCCTTCTAACCTTAAACTGTTTCGTTTCTTAGAGGCCTGAAACTCCCAAAATAATTGGAAGTTTCCCAACTGAATCCGTGTAATTAGGACCAAATTACAGAGTTCTTTCCGAGGAACTTCTTTGGAAACGATAAAGTTTTACCAGGCTGAACCTCGGAGCTTCAGTCACCTGAGTTTGTTGAAGGAGCTTAAATCCTCTGTTTTCATTCAGTAGTCTGGTCTGTTTCTTCTTCCTGTGGGCTGAACGACATCGCATCCAGATTTTTTTCCCCAACAGGTCCAGTTCGGAGTCTTGATTAAAAAAATAAAAATAAAACAGTAAAGTTCAGGTTTTGGTGTCAGTTTCTCAGAAGAGAGGACAGATATTCAACAACCACAGAGAGAAGAAGAAACAAACTGCTGTAAGCTTCATCTTTGTTTCATTCTTCTGACACCAACAGGTGACGGTCTGATACACACCTGACACCTTCTGATGTTTTAGCTCATCGCCTTTTCAGCAAAAATAAAATGTTTAAATTTTGGAGTGAAGACTGTTTTTATTAGCCACGTTAGCGGCTCTCTGGATGCTAATGCCTGTCTGTCCTCAGCAGCTGCTGGACTGTGATGAGACGTGCTTCATCGTTCATGCTCCCCTCAGGATGAACTGTAATAACTCTGCTGATCCTCTGACTTTCCATCTAGCGCCACCATCAGGTCGACATGTTAACGTGTCCGACACTTTGGTTTCTGACCAAACACCTGCAGAGCTGATGGCGCTCCCATCAGCCTCAGCTGCACTCTGTGTTCACTGCTAACTAGCTAATGTTAGCATGCTAACAGGCTAAGCTAAGATGGTGAACATTATTCCTGCTAAACATCAGCACGTTAGCATTTAGCTCAAAGCTCCGCCGTGTCTCTGTAGCCTCACGGAGCTGCTAGCACGGCTGCAGCCTCCTACGACCTGGTTTACTCCAAAAGAAGAAACCTTCGCAGGTGTGCGGGGACGCTTGCATTTAGGGGGACGCGGACCTGTTCACGCAGTCGCGTTGTCGGGACTCACCTCCCGCAGCGATCCTGAGACACATTTTAAGGTGCGTGTGAATGAGAGTCGAGGCAGCGTGTCAGTTTATGTGTTTATTTATGAAAACAAAGGAACTCAGAAAATAAGGATCCCATATCAGTAATTACATCAAATAATTCACTTGTTGGTTTTTCGTCGGTTCGTCCTCTCTCTCTCTCTCGGTGTCTCTACTCTATCGAGCGGAGTTCGATCTAAACCTCAGACAGCTACTATACAGCTACTATACAGTGCTCAAACATATGGAAGAAAGAACGTACGGCCGGAGTGCATGCAAATACATAAAATCACTTTTTTCGTTTTTCTTATTAAAATACAAAAATTAACTATTAGCTTCAAAGCTCGACCATCAACTAAAAACAAACAGGAGGGTTACTGTGGCAACGAGCTGTCCGACTGTCTGTCACACCGGGAGAAAGTGTGTGTGTGTTAATTCGTCTGTAAAATGTCCAAAACAAAACCAAATGTTTGCTTTTAGTTTCCCAACATGTTTCTTCAGTCTGACGACAGTTTAAAAAAAAAAAAAAAAAGCTCAAACAAATTAATGTTTAGTTTTGACGTGACTTAAGTCACATAACAACTAAACCATCTCCATGACAACTGAGCAAGATGAAGGCCATGACATTTGGTCGAAAGCTTGGGAAACATGATTTGTTTGTCCAACAGATTCAATTAGAAACGAGATGAAAATCAGAAAAGAAATCCTCAGATTGTTGAAGCAGCTTCAGTCTTCAGTTTTTACAGAAAAAATGATTGAAATCAATTAAATTGATCAGTTGTTTCATTTCCACTTCAAATTCTCCGTCCTGCTGCTGAACCCGAACAGATCGTTAACCAATAATTACACGATTCGATATCTTTAACACCAACAATCTGCACGAATCAGAAGCTTTGAGTTTACAGACAGGTGAGATTTGACCAATCACAGAGCAGGAGGCAGGATCCGAACGAAGCCTGAGACGCAAAACTCAGGGCTAACGAGACCCTCCCTTACTTACGCGGGCTGCACCTGAAGGTCTGAAGATCACGAACGGCTCCAGACCTCATCGAGCCGAGTCCTGGTCTGAAAGTCCAGAATTTACGGCCGCGTCCGTGACGAGGCCGGAGGTCGTTATGTAGCGCAAGCAGAGGTCAAAGGTCACATACGAGGCGATCGTCAACAAGAGGAGTTTGATTTTAACAAACGACAGACAGGCAGTTAGACAGGTGAGCTGTATGTTTGAGAGCAGAAGTCACGATTTATTCCGATTGGTTCGATCTGATTGATTGATTGACGAACCCCCCCACCTGTCTGACAACGTTGTGTTCAAAACACGTCGGAAAATTGGAAATTTTAACTTTCTGTCAGAGGAAACTTCCTTTTCCGGCGTCACAGACTTTAACCGACCAATCGGAGCAGAGTGTCGTGGAGTTTGGTCTTGCGTTGAATCACCTCAACCCGACACCCGGAAACAGACTACAACACGAGACCACTCCTCGGGACAGAAAACCCCGGCGTGTCCCGCCGCCGCCGCCGCCGCCGCCGCCACCTGAAGCCTAAACCAGATATCAGGGGTCAAAGGTCAAAGCCAGGACAACCAGTCTGACATCTAGCAGGGTGCTGCTAGATGGCGGCTGCATCCCAAACGTAAGGAAGCTTCCTGACAACGCTGACCGAAGGAGTCAGCTGACTGCAGCTCGCCTCTAACGAACCAATCAGGCGAGTACGAGGTGGTGATGTCACCACAAACAAGGTAACGCGGCTTCTTCACGAGTAAAATAAAAGTCTAAAACGTTTCAGTTCACGCTGTGAAATCTCTTCATTCACTGATCGTCAGTCAGCGCCGACGAGGCTCTGCTGCGGCCAATCGGATCGAACGTTATTTAAAAAAAGATGAAATAAAATTCTGATAAGTTAAAGAAATAATTTCATCGAATTATCACCAACAGATTGAGGAAAGTTTGTTTTTTTTGACGTCATGTTGAGAAATAAAACCTTTATCGTCTGATCGGAGAAGGAAACAGAAATGTGACGTGCGCCTCCTCACGACGAGTCTGTCTTTATTTTGGACATTTTAAAGAGGAAATAATTAATCATAAAAATAATGGATAAAAAAATAAACAGCTGTTTTTCTCTTACAGAATTTGTAAGTGACACTGACGTATTTATTTTACACAGTTGTAACTTCTTATTTTTGGGGAAACTTTGACGAAGCGTTTATTTTTTCAGCAGATGAAGTTTTATTCTTCTTCTCCTTTCGTGCGAGTCTGAGCCGCCGCGTGCAGCAACTGAAACAAATCGAGACGGGACTCTTCCTCACGGGTTCAACTCTGACGGGAGGCGTCCATGAGGCGGGGGCCGTTACAGTATGAGTGGTTTTGGTGGTGGGGGGGGGGTACAAAGACATTTTAATATAGAGAACCTTATAAGACACAAACAAGTTCAGCACACAACCTGAAAATAAAAAACAGAAAAATAAAAGGAAATGTAGTGTTAAAAAAAGAAAGAAGTTTGTCTCGCTCTCGGCCGACAGCCGGCGCTGGTTTGGGGGGTTCGGGGGGTTCGGGGTCCGAGCCTGGTGACCCTCCACTGACCGCGGGGACAGACAGACAGTACGTTGTGGGTTTGTGTTGCAGGACCAGCAGAGGACAGGTGTGGTCTCAGGGGGCTTTTACTTTCAACTAAAACAGAAACCCGGATCCTTCTTTAGTCCAACTCCAATATCACAGCTGATCGTTTGACTAATTATCCATCAGCTTCTGAACTGAAAATCAATTCACGAGTTTGATTTTTATAAAAACAAAAACACCTGCAGCGACAGGAAACTTGTTGCAGAGAGAATCCACTGCGTGTTAGCTGACATTACATCTCCGCACAAGAGTCGCACACGTGACGCCGGCTCTGAGGTCGGCGTGACCTCAGACGGTAACGGTCTCTCCGCACCCCCAGCTGCTGATTTCAGTTTCCACGTGTGTTGATGGGGGGCGTGGCCCAGATCAGTCTCCGTGACGCTACCTCGTACAACGCTGCAGGACGCCGTTTTAAAGAAACGCTTTGGCGTAGCGGACAGACTGCGAGCACGGCTGGATTTAATGTTCAGACGCTCTTTGAGAAAGTAAGAACACCGAGTGGATCTTTGAAAACCTCGAGTGAATCTCTAAATAACGATCTACTGTGACTACGACACACAGATCTTCTGTCTGCAGCAAGTTTGGAGTCTGCGTAAGCTGGCTGGAGCTGGGTCTTTCATCTGGCAGCCGGAGAGCAGACTCTTCCCTTCGTGCAGCTCACGTGACGAGGTTCGAACACAGTTCATCAGAACTGGATCAGCTCCAGGCTGATCCGATGGGAACTATGGACAGAACTTGATTGGCTGCGGTGGGGAGTTTCTGCGTCCCACGACGCTCTCACGCCGATCGGAGTAAACCCCCCTGAGGTCACCTGCTCCTCCTCTCCCATGATGCTCTATAGATGCTTCTGGAATGTTTTCAGAGGTCAGGGGTCACAGCCGGCCGTCCAAGAAGAAGAAGAATAAAACGTCCACTGCGGCGACGCTCGAGCGCTCAGAGAAGATCGATACGACTCGCGCACACACGCCGCCCTCCTCCTCCTCCTCCTCCTCCTCCTCCTCCTCTCGGTGGGAAGATGCTGCTTTCTTCTTCTTCTCTTGTCTGTTTGCATTCCTCCAGGAAAAAAAATAAACGACACTAGGAGCTAAAAAACAGGTCAGCCTATTTACATACAGTCTCCAAGTCTGGGCGTGTGTGTGAGTGAGTGAGTGTGTGTGTGTGTGTGTGTGTGTTGTAAGAAGTTCAGAGTGTGTTTCTCTGTCTTGTTTGTGTGGGTGTTTGTTCAGGATGGAAGTTTACATGGATGTGTGTGTTAGTCTGTATCTGCATGTGTTAACTGTAAAGATTGAGTTCCTGTGTGTGTGTGTGTGTGTGTGTGTGTGTAGAGTGGATAAACCTCTGTGTGTGTGTGTGTGTGTGTAGAGTGGATAAACCTCTGTGTGTGTGTGTGTGTGTGTGTGTTCAGTAATGTGTGTGTGTGTGTTCAGTCTGTGTCGGAGGAAGAGGAGGTTCCTGTTGAGGAGCTGTCATCAGAGGAGGAAGAGGAGCTGCCACTCAAACGACTAGCCCCGCCTCCGGAGGCCCCGCCTCCTGCTGCCTTCTCTGGGGAGAGAGAGAGAGAGACAGGCAGAGAGAGAGACAGGCAGAGAGAGAGAGAGACAGGCAGAGAGAGAGAGAGACAGGCAGAGAGAGAGACAGGCAGAGAGAGAGAGAGACAGGCAGAGAGAGAGACAGGCAGAGAGAGAGAGAGACAGGCAGAGAGACAGGCAGAGAGAGAGAGAGACAGGCAGAGAGAGAGAGAGACAGGCAGAGAGACAGGCAGAGAGAGAGACAGGCAGAGAGACAGGCAGAGAGAGAGAGAGAGAGAGACAGGCAGAGAGAGAGACAGGCAGAGAGACAGGCAGAGAGAGAGAGAGAGAGAGGCAGAGAGAGAGAGACAGGCAGAGAGACAGGCAGAGAGAGAGAGAGAGAGAGACAGGCAGAGAGAGAGAGAGACAGGCAGAGAGACAGGCAGAGAGAGAGACAGGCAGAGAGACAGGCAGAGAGAGAAACAGAGGGGGGTGTTAATAAACAGATGCATGAGTCTTTGATGTTTAACCTTCACAGAGGTCAGAGGTCAAACCCAAACTGACCTGCTAGGAGCCCTGTGGCCCTCCTGACCCCCCCAACCCCCGGTGGTGAGTCCAAACAAGGCCACGTGCGGCTGAGGACACATCCGAACAGCGCTGAAGTAATACCCGAGCAGTGGCGAGGACGCCCCGGAGCAGGACCGGCGCCCCGGAGCAGGACCGGGGTCGGGTCCGAGTACAACTGCAACTACAGCTACATCTGAGCGTCACAGAGGTCGAGTCCGAGAGCGACCGAGGCCAAGACCGGGGGTCGGGGCGGACGCGTCCGGGCATCACGAGCTACGAGGGTCATGCTTGGGCTCAATAACCGAGCGAGCCCAAGCCGTTACAGTAAGGTCACGTCCAAGGACCAGATTCTGGTCCCTCAAAGGTTTCTGGTTTCCACAAAGGACTTTGTGTAACAGGAGTGTAGTCGTACTTTCCCAGTAAGAACAGCACTGGTACGAAGTACAGACAGTAGAGGTATACTAGTACTCGGTACTTACGCAGTAGCTTCCTCTGCTTCTTCTGCAGGCAGGATTTGACGTAGCGCTCCAGCTCTCGGAGCGTGGAGGGCTTGAGGGTTTCAAAATCGATCTCGATCTCGTCCGGGTTGGAGTCCCTCAGCGACGGCTCTCTGGACTGGATGATGTGGACGACGCGGCCCAGCTTCTCCCCCGGCAGCCGGTTTATATCCAGGCTCAGCTGGCGCTTTTCGTCATACGACATCGGCAGGGACGACTCCTCGCCGTCGTCTCCGTTGGCCGAGCCACCGCCCGACGCCTTACTGCCTTTCTTAGGTTGCCTGGAAACACACAGAGAGTCACTCTGATTGGTCAAAATAAAGTTAAACTCAGTCCCAACAGAGGTTTATGAAAATCCAGTTTTCACGTTTTCATTCTTCCAAAAAAAGAGCGAACTGACTGACTGAATCGTACCTAGTGGCGGTCACCGTGCTGTTGGCTTTCCTGGCCGGTGCTTTCTTCTGATTGGCTGGTTTGGGCTGCTGAGCGGCAGCCTTGGGCTTCTTCTCGTCCTCCATTTTGCCCTTGTTTCCTTTGTCTTTCTCCTTCTCTTTCTTCTTCTCCTTGTCTTTCTTCTCTTTCTTCTTCTTTGGCTTGCTGACCGGAGCCTGGGACAGGACGGCCAGCTGCTCGTGCACCGCCTTCAACTGGTGGAATATACTAATTATCAATACCTATAACCTTTCATGAATATTTGGGGACGCCTTCAGCTGGTGAATTATTCTAGAAATGGACATCTAAAATCACATATTAGTATGTAGGATCAGTATTTAATATCAAAAATAACCTTTTAATAGAGAATTAAATCAACAGAATTTCATTAAATCTACAATGATATTAAAAAAAGAAGAAAACCAGGATGTTCTTGACCTGTGATTGGTCGGCAGCACCAACCTGCTCCTGTAGCTCAGCCAATCGCGTGGCTCGCTCCTCCTCTGAGTCGGACGATTCGTCGGAGGAGGAGTTGTTGCTGCTGTCAGAGGAGGCGGTGCTTTTACTGACCAACGGCGTTGTGGACGGGACCGATGCCTCCAGGCCCTCGTCTGGGATCTTAGCGAAACGCATCTCGAACACGTCCTGAGGGGAGAGACGGAGGGACGAAGGTTAATTCAGCACAGCAAGGGACGAGGCGAAGGCTCTGAACGGCTGCGGAAGGTTCTGGAGGTCGTGCGTACCTGCAGCTTGCGGGCCATGGCCACCACCTCGTGGTCTGGAGGGTTGTACTTGTAACAGTTGGAGAACATTAACCTGACGTCGGTCGCAAAGCTCTGAGGATCGCTGTACTCTCCTTTATCCATCTTTTTCTGTTGGGCGGAGGGGGGAGAGGTGTTAAAAAATGTCTCCACACGCACATCTGCGCACCAACTCCTCTGCGGCGGTGCAACACTGCGCGCAACCTGTCACGTGTTCAAACCTGCGCTCTCGTCTAAGCGGGAGTCTGAATACAAATACACAACACACACCCGGAAATTCGACGCAGACAAGTCACACCGAGGACTCCCTGATTCTTTCACAGCGGTGTTTTAATTTGAAATGTAGGCGATTCATACTGCGACAGCGAGACTTCTACTACAAATGAAAAGGGACCCTGTTGGACGGGTGTAAACAATGCAGGATTCAAAATGTTTAAGAATCGCCTTTGCAAACATTTTGATACCGAATACGAGCTTTTTCCTTTGTATGCTCGAGGGTCGGACGGTTCAAGTCTCATCTGAAAAGCTGTAATTTCTCAGTTCCTCTTGCATCGTCCCCAGTTACAGCGACACCGACGCTGCATAACGCAGCCACCTCCCTGACTCATCTGAACGCGGCGTGCTGTGACGTCACGGCGGTGTGTTTTGTATGTGAGGTCGCGTGTGCGTTACCCGAACGGTGCTGAGGTCCATGGGGTGTTTGATGATGTCGTGGTAGTCGTGCAGCTCCAGAGCCTCGGCGTCCACCGGCTTGTAGAAGGGCCAGGCGTAGGCGGCGTGCTTCTTAGACAGCATCTCCTTCAGGATGGCGTCACAGTGTTTCATCTGCTCGCCGAGCTTGCCGCCCTTCCTTCCCCCAGCTCCCCCTCCAACGGCTCCCACCTCACCCCCCGCCACCTCCTCGCCCGTCTCCCTGCGGGTCTTGGCGGGGCGGGCGGCGGCCTCGCGGCGGGACGAGCCCAGTTTGGCTGGTTTGGTGTCCTGAGCTGACGGAGAGTCGGCACGACCGGCAGAGATGGCCGACGTGGTCGGAGTGGTGGTGTCGGCTTTCCTCTTCACACCTTTCTTCTGTTGGAGAGACAGACAGGTGTGAAGACAGACAGGAGGAGAGAGAGAGACAGTTGTAAAGCGAGAGACAGACAAGTAAAGAGAGACGGGTAGAAAGAGACAGGTACAGAGACAGAGAGACAGGTAGACAAGCAGAGACACAGGTACAGAAAAGGGTGGAGAGACAGGTAGAGGAAGACAGGCACAGAGACAGACAGAAGGAAACAGGTATAGAAAAGGGTGGACAGGTAAAGAGACAGACAGGTAGAGAGACAGACAGGTATGAAGACAGACACACAGAGAGAGAGAGACAGTTGTAAAGCGAGAGACAGACAAGTAAAGAGAGACGGGTAGAAAGAGACAGGTACAGAGAGAAGGAAACAGGTATAGAAAAGGGTGGACAGGTAAAGAGACAGACAGGTAGAGAGACAGACAGGTAAAGAGACAGAGAACTCAGTGTTTTATATTTTGGGTCACGTGATGCTGTCCCAAACCACACATCCGTTACCTTGACGACGGGCTGTGCAGACGGCATCATGGTTGCCGGGGGCTGCGGGGCAGAGACGGGGGGCGTGGCCTGGACAGGCGTGGGCGTGGTCGAGATGACAGGTGTTTGAGAGGGGGAGGGGGAGGGGTAGGAGGGGGGCGGGGAGGCTGAAGACTCCGCCTGCTGACTCACTGAGACAAAGACAGAGGAAGGACTGTTAGTCCTGACGGACCTCACAGCACTCGGGTACAAATGTTTCCCAAACAGCTGAAAGCGTCCGAACTGCGTCACGTCAACATATAAATGATTCAGTCAATGAATTTTATAAAACGTGGCTATTTATAACGTTTTCACGAAACTTCGAAATGCAGAGCGACACCAACGAATGTTCGGATAAGCCCCCATCAGGGTTTCAACATCGGCACTTTTGGCCGTTTCCATTACCGGTTTAAACGCGCCGAGCTGTGCCGCGCCCGACCGCCAGGTGCGTCATCGGCTACAGGTCTGCGTCTGTTCGAGCGAGGGCGGGGCCGAGCACAGAGGCCGGGGGCAGCGGTCGTGTTTAATTGTGCTTTAGAACGTAACCGCCGTCAAACAATCAGAAAATAACGTCTTATTTTTCTGATTCACTGCTTTGTTCTCGCTAACGCCGCTCTCTCTCTTCATTCACTCTAATGCTTGCTCGACCACGGCTGCGCCCGCTCTCCTGCTCGCTCGGGACACACCTGAAAGCGCGGCCCTGAGCGCCAAACCGAGCCGAGCCGAGCCAGCACCTGTATGGAAAAGGGCTGTAAGTGACCTGCTTTCACTCGTATTTTTCTCATAATGGACCGGCATTCGAAATGCCACATGGCTATTGTAGTTTTTATTTGAGCCATTTTGTAGTTTGAAAGAGCTAACTGGTATATGCAGCTAACCAAAGCGTTACAACAAACCCCGTGATGACCACTGAACACGTCAGATGAGTGAGGCAGGGAAACAAAGGCCTACCTGTGACGCTGAGCAGAAACCTCAGAACAAAAGTAAAACTTTAGCGGCCCGTGGGCCAAAACTGGTGAAAGCTGACGTTTTGCCTACCATTG
This sequence comes from Siniperca chuatsi, assembly GCF_020085105.1. Lineage (NCBI taxonomy): Eukaryota > Metazoa > Chordata > Actinopteri > Centrarchiformes > Sinipercidae > Siniperca > Siniperca chuatsi. The sequence continues at coordinate 622,004 of NC_058046.1, forward strand.
TTCAAAACATTTACGATTTTCCTGTTTAATCTATTATAGATAAGACTGTAAATACAACACTGCCCCAGCGTGCAGAGCGGCAGCCGGCTTTCTGAATTAAGTCTGATAAACGTTTACTGTAACGTACGTAACGGATGATTTACACATAAATAATATAATTTAGCCTCTGTGACCAGAACAGATTTGTGTCAGCAACAGTACTTTTATACGAGTACAATGGAACTCCTTGTATTTGACATTAATGAACGAATTCTGTGATATAGTTGGAAACATTGCTCTTTGTAGACAAATAAAGCGACACAAACATTCGGCGAGTTACAGGTGCCGACACATCCCCGCCCCCCCTGCTCTGAATATTTTGTTCCAGAGTATTTTCCAACGACACGACGGATGCGTCGTGTTTAGGTAAACTTGGCTAGCAAGCTAGCTCTCCCCCCTCTGCAGTTAGCTATGTGTGCAGCTTAGCTAATCTCCAAATGTATTTTTGGCTCAGTGCGACTGATTCTCCAGGTTGGTTCTGAATGTTATCGTTCTTCTGAGGGAAAACGTTTGAACTGAGCAGTTCCCACTCTGCTGAGTCGGACGTATCGTGGGGAAAATGCATTTGTTCCAAATCGGCATTCTGAATGTATTTATTTAACTAAACAGCCGAGTGATGAGAGGCACATAACGTGAAGAGACAGTATTTTGTTTTTGGTTAATGACTTTTAACTTATCCAGTGGGGCAAGTACATTTCTCTTCCACATTTTGCCGACAGGCCTTAACGTCAAGCCCTGCAGTAAAATCCCGTATTGAAGAAGTGATATCGCTGCATGTTGTTTTAAACCAAACTTTATACTGAGAACTTCAGGGTCACCACCTGACACAGACTTCAGAGCTCAGGTTGCATCATTCTGTGCAAAGAGACAGTAAAATATTACTGGCTGCACGTTCTTTTGTTTTGTGTTCCCTGCTGTACACAAAATCCACAGTTCGGTATGTACCTCAGCTTCGGGGTTCGGCAAGATTTCGGTACAGCCAAACCAAAAAAAGGTCATTTATTTTGAAAAATGGAAACATTTCACAGGCTCATTGGCCATAATTCTTTCTGTAACAGTTAAGGCACTCAAACACTGGCATGTTGGCAATAAGAACAAATAACAGAAAGAAATCGCACACGTGTCAGTAATGCTGCAGCGTAAGACTCTGACCGCTTGATAAGTCCATTCCAGTCTGCTTTTATCTCGTTCCGCTAATCGACACATTCTGCTGATGCCGCCGTAAATGACAACAGACGTGCCCGACTTCAGCCGAACAATGTCGGCATACAGTTTGACACTAGTCGTTGCCCATTTTCGCCGTAACGAACCGGGAAACCGACACTACACGAGCTAACCGGGCTAACCAGGCTAACCCGACTAGCATGCTCCAGCTGACCGACAACAACGCGCACCGCAACACGGAAGCTGGAACCGCGACTCGAGACCGCGGACGTTTATATTGCAGGATCAGTACTGCAGTACTGCGCTTGTAGTAGTATTAACAGTGTTATTTACCTGTAGTGGCAGCAGTGGGCTGTTTGCTCTTGGTCTTTCCTTTGGGAGCTGGAGGCAGCAGAGCGACTTCTTCTTGAGGCATCTGAGCAACTTTCTGCAGGAAGATTTTCTCTAAAGCCTGAGCCATCAGGACGATGTCGTCTGTGGGCTAAAACACACAAACGCAACCGTTTCTTAGATGCCGTTACGTGACATTTAAAAAGGTGTTTTCAAAGAACCGCAACTCTTCAGCAACATCTAGTGGCAGCCATCGACTCCACTTTATTTATATAGCACCTTTCATACAAACATGTAGCCCAAAGTGCTTTACACAGTAAGATTACAACACACAAAATGAAATTTACCACGATAAAACAATTAAGCGTTAAAGTCAATAGAACACAAATGAAATAAAATCAACAGCAAGGATCAAAATGAAAAGCCTCGACACGCTGCCTGCTTCCTCCACAGTCCAAATTCCACATCACAGATATCACACCTGTCAGTCAGGGTGCACGCTGCCAGTAAATATTACTGACCGCAACTTCAAAATGGAAACTACATACTGTAGTAACGTGTGTGTGTGTGTGTGTGTACCTTGTTGTAGATATAACAGTTGGTGAACATGGTGTTGAAGTCCTGCATGGCCTCACTCGCGCTCCAGTAATAATTGTTCTCCAGACGTTTCTTGATGGTTCCCATGTCCATTGGGTTCTTGATCACCTTGTGGTAGTCCTGGAAACATGGATGTGGTTAGCTTAGCTTAGCATAAAGACTGGAAACAGGGGGAAACAGCTTGCCAGCTTCTGTCCAAAAGGTAACAAAATCCGCCTGCCAGCTCCTCTAAAGCTCACTGATCAACATGTTGTATCTTGCTTGTTTCATCTGTACAGAAACTGAAATGTTTAAAACCCAAACGCTGGTCTAGGAGGGGGTTACAGACTGCAGATGCAGCGAAAAAGCAGTCAGACGTGTTCTGTGACGTACCGCCAGGCAGAGTTTGATGGCGTCGACGGGCTGGTAGAAAGGCCAGGCGAACTGATGCTTCCACAGAGTCTTCACCACCACGTTCTGCATGTACTGCAGCTGGTTGGTCTTTCTGATGGACACAGACACAGAGACCGCCACATCAGGACTCAGGGAAGCACTGATGTTCACACGTGTTCTCACAACACAATAAAGAAAGAAATGTAGAAGTAGGAATAAAATAACCAAATAAAAATTAAAACATTAATGTCTTTGAACACACCAACAAAACGACTTTAATGAACTACATCACCACATGATGACGTCACAATAAATAAATAAATAAGCTGACTAAATGTTTTCTCTGTAAACTGGAAGGAGCTCAATCTAAAAACGCTGGATGACTTGAACACGATCAGCAGCGATGTCATCAACGCAGGTGTTGCGGAGCTTCCTACCTGCCGGGTTTGGTGGGATTGGTGACCTCAGGTGGGGGTGGGTTGGTGAGGGTGGGGGGGCTGGGGGGCGCAGCCTCGGGGCGTCCGACATGGTGGACGACGGTGACGCAGCGATGCACCGTGGGACGGCAGTGTCCGACCTGAAGGTGAAAAAACAACTCCCTCTGTGGTCTGAGGGTGTGTGTGTGTGGGTGTATGTGTGTGTGTGTGTGTGTGTGTGTGTGAGGGCACACAGGTGTGTGTTAGTGCGTGTTCAGTTCAGGTGTTGTTGGCGTCGATTCTTCAGCTCGATGTTTCCCCCGAGGAGACAAATTCCCATCGCACGACCTGAAAGAGACACAGAGACAGCATTAGCATCGTTAGCTCTCTCTCCTGCTGCTGACAGCCACAAACATTAAAGCACGGTCACGCTAACAAGTGGCACAGCGAAACGCATCCAGCTGTCATCCATTAATCCACCAATCGTTCCAGCACAATATTTAAACAGTGTATACTGAGTAGAGCTGCAGCGATCTGTCGATTCATCGAGTAGTCGATCGACAGAAAATTAAACAGCTACTATTTTTATTAATCGATCAATCTTTTGGAGTAATTTTGTTAAGCAAAAATTCCACAAGTCTCTGGTTCCAGCTTCTTCTATTCTATTTTTTGCTTTTAGTGGACAGGAGACAAGGGGAGAGGGGGGCATGCCTGGGTCCTAGGCCGGAATCGAACCAGGGATGTTGTGGTTACGTGGTATGCGCCTTAACCATTACGCTGTCAGGACCTAATAGACTAAATACTGTTTAAAACACTTGGACGCCCCCCTAACATTAACTTGCTTGCAACACCTGACGTCTGCGAGCAGTTTAAAATATTTTTTTTACAGAAAACATTTAAAATGATCAGATCCCAGACTGACAGCCGCTGGCCCCATAAGTCACCTGTCCCAGAGCCTTTAACCCGAAGGTCAGTGTCTCTTTCCGCTCTCAATCATATGGTTCAGCACATGAAGTCAGCTACTTGCCCCGTGGATCTGGTCCCTACCCGACTACTGAAGGAGACTCTGCCTGCTGTTGGCCCCCTTAAAAGCTCCCTGACCTCCGGCTCTGTCCCCGCTGGTTTTCAAACTGCTCGGGTCGAACTGCTCCTTAAAACACCCAACTTAGATCCCTCCACTCTGGATAACTACAGACCTGTTTCAAAACTCTTATTTTTATCCAAGATCCTAGAAAAAGCTGCATTCAAACAATTAGCACCACATTTGACAGATAATCTATTTAAATCGTTCCAGTCTGGTTTTGGATCCCTTTACGGCACTGTAATGACCTTCTGTTGAAGGCCGAGGACGCTGGCGAGTTCTCTGTTCTAGTTCTTTTGCACCTCAGCGCTGCTTTCGACACAGTTGATCATAACATGCTGATCATAACAGGCTGGAAAGGTGGGCAGGAAACACTGTGGCCTTAAACTGGTTCAGGTCTAATACATGTTCCTCTGTGACTATGGCCGGCTCAGTTTCATCCCCCCATGAACATGCTCTGGTGTCCCCCAGGGTTCAATTCTGGGTCCCATTTTCTTCTTCATCTATATGCTCCCTCTTGGAGACTTCATCCGCAAATATAATGTCCAGTTTCACTGTTACGCCGATGACACACAGCTCTATCTTCCAATCAGACCCGGCGACCAGTCAAACATAGCAACCCTCCACAAGTGCCTTGCTGAAATAAAACACTGGATGTCACAACTTTCTCCAACTAAACAAAATCTGACGTCATTGTACTTGGTCCCCCCCGCAAACAGAATTCAAAGCATGGCAAACCTACGTGAACTAGCTCTCAGCCAGAAATCTTGGCGTAGTTTTTGTTCAGGACTTGGGTTTTGAACCCCATGTAAAGAAAGTTGTTCAGTCATGTTTTTATCATTTGAGAAATATAGCCAAGGTTAAGACTTTTAATACAACCACAGATCTGGAGAAACTCCTCCATGTTTTTATCTCCTCCTGCCTCGACTACTGTAGCTCCCTGTATACCTGTCTCCGTCAGAAATCAATCCACCGCCTACAGTCAGTCCAAAATGCTGCAGCTCGGCTTTCAACTCAATCCAAAGAATGTGACCATATCAGCCCTGTTTTAGCTGCCTGTTTATTTCAGGATTGATTTTAAAATTCTTTTGATTACTTTTAAGGCAAGGCATGGGCTGACCCGCCCTACAGCGCTGACCTTTTAACCCCCTACGAGCCGGGACGCAGACTGAGATCCTCTGGGAGGGCGTTGCTAGCTGTTCCAAGGCCTTTGCTGTCAGCCCCCCCCCCCTCAACCTGCCAGAGGAGATCAGGCTTGCAGAGTCAGTCCCTGTTTTATCTCACTTCTTACAACACATTTTTAGAAAAAAGCTTATATTATGTGATGCCTATTTTTATTTCATCTTTCGATTTGTTTGTGTGTTTTATGTTGACTGTTGTAAAGCACTGTGTTAGCTGTATTGGAAAGTGGTATAAAAATAAAGCTATTATTAAATGACTAATCAAGAAAATAAACGGCACATTAATCAATAATGAAAATAATTGTCTCTCTACGACGGCTGGACTAGCGTGGACGTTCACGACGCATAGAAACAGTTTGACTTCAGACGAAGTCAGAAAACACGTCGTACGAACGAGTTCTGTTCGAGCGCGATGCTTCGGGGGATTATAACACAATGTTTCAGGGTATACTGATTGATTTTTTATATGATTTTTGCATCCATGTGATGACGTTTCTTGACTTGTCAAGTATTTAATTTGCTGAATTAACCAACAACACTATTGTCTGGTTGTTTGTTCCATAAATAGTTTCTCAACTGATTTAACAGAAACGTTACTTTGTCCCGATATGTACGGATATCGCAAAATAAAAGTACAGTGACTTTACAGTGATTTTATCCACACTGCCTTCTTCCTTTAGCTAAATTGTTGGCATGCCAATCAGAAAGCAATAGTCCTTTTATGAATTGTTTCCTTTTACCATTTTAATATTTTCATGTTATTTGTTTCTAAAAACTTTATTTGAAACTTTTTTCAGCGTACTAAGTAAAAGCAACACCAGCATTTATCCATCAATACTTGCTCCAGCGTTCGTCCATCAAAACAATCAGCTACCGGCCGACGTTACTTGATGGATGGGTGAGGTTTTATTTATTATTTCTGATGCCAGAAATCTCCCCATTCAGTAAAATATTACAAACTCAAGTTTCACATTTGTATTAATTTCAGATAAATTGCAAACTAACTGTCAAAGGTCACAGTAAAGGATGTGTGTGTGTGTTTATGTGGGTGAGATCAATTAATTTAGTAATCGCTTCAACAGCAATCAGAATAGCAGTAATGACAGACGGACATTAATCTCGTCCTGTGCAGTTCACACATCCTCGTTTGACCAGTTTCTCTGGTTTATACAAACATCGCAGACCGAGGGTCACCTGCTCCTGTCAATCATCAACACACTTTCAATATTCAGTGTCATAATCATCCTCCACAGAACCAGACCGACGGATCAGGTCCGTCTGAACCGCAGTACTGAACCCTGTCCCGACATGTTCCGCCAACGATGAAGTCATTTTCAGCGACTTCTAGAGAAGCAGTCGGTCATAACTTTGTCATAACGGACCCGCTCGGACCCATCAGGACCCAGCGAACATCCAAAACCCTCCACAGGACGTCTGCCAACCGTCAGACTCACCAAATCATTTTAACGTCCAGCAACGCTGCGTTCTCAGCTCTGGTCTGGAAGCTGAGACATTTCTCCCGAGTCTGACTTCAGTTTAGTTAGCGCTGAAATTCTTGTTTGATTAGTTGGCACAAAATCAATGAGCAAACAATGTTGATGATCAACAGTTTCAGGCATTTATCAATCAAAACCTCCGACCAAAGGTGACGACGGTCTGTTTCTCTCTCTTTGGGTTTGGACAAAACAAAACATCTGAAGTTTTCTGACATTTTTATGGACTAAAGCACTCAGCTTTCAAATAAAGAGATAAATTGTTAATAAAAGTCGTAATTTCAGCCTTAAAACTATCACAAGAATCCAATATTATTATTATTGTATAAGAATCCTGACAATGGTTTTCCAAAAAGTTTGAAATTCACCAGATTACATTTAGTGTAAAAGTATTTAAGCTGCATTTTAGTCTAATTTAAAGTAATGAAGCAGGCGTGTTTTCTCCAGTCTGATCCAGATCCAGGTGCAGGAGGTCTGGGGCTCTTTACAGCAGAACCATCAGGGCAAATAAGGCTCAATAACATGTAGAGTTTGTGAAATAATTATAAAGCCTGTGGTTGCAAACATGTGCAAAAACTGGAAATATGAAATTCAAGTTGGAGAATGTGTAGAAAAGGTGAATCTGCCTTAAATTCACATTTTAAATCACAGAGAGCCGCAACTAACGGTTATTTCCAGACGACTGTGTTTTTTAAAACTGTTGATTTCTGTTGATCAAGTGATCGATTAATCGTCTAACGCTTTCAGCTCCACATTCGCAGACACAGGACTGTAAAACGGATCAGAACCAGACTTCATTGATCCCCGAGGGGAAACTCTGGAAGGAGAAAGTTAAGCTGAAAAGAGCCGTGTGGAATATGTTCAGGCTGCGAAAACAACTGACAGGTGGACAAAGTATGATTTACATCTACAGACTGGAGTTATTTGTGTCCTTCTGATCCATAAACAACAAACCATCTGAGCCCAGGTCCACTGTCACTCCACACTTTCTCTGTTCTCTTTCAGCAGGAAACAACTTCTTGCAGCCCAAATATTCCTCTAAGTCACCAACAACTGACGTTCACGCATGTGTGCATACAGAGTCCCGCAGCACCGTTTAACACCGGGACCACAGACGGAAACTGGACCGTCAGCTCCGTCTGAGGAAACGCAGCTCGGTTCAGTGTGTTTACCGACAGTCCAGCTACAGGAACAGATACCGAGCCTGCGACCCGCCTGTCCGACAGCAAACGAGCCGTAAGCCTCCTCTGAACAGTCCGGGTCGCTGAAGTCCTGCACGGACCGACAGATGCTGGGAGTCCGGCGGCTGCTCGCTGAGCCTGCATGCTGCTGCGGTTCAGCGGCTAACGAGCGAGCTAACTGCTAACAGACACCGCTGTGACCAACAAACTCCACAAATCCAGTCGACAGCAACGCCATCCACAGCCCGACACGCCGAGCCGGTTATTTGCTGCTGGATTGCAGCTGAAATCCCGCTCTAGCTGCTCCTGCTGCTCAGCTGTGAGGGTTTTGCAGGCTAACGAAACATCCCATTTATCTTGCTTTAAAAAGATGGCGGGCAAGCCAATGCAAAATATAAGCTAGGTCGCTAGCTAACCGAGCTAGGCTACTTACCGAAGACGTAAAATGTCATTAATATTGTTTATAGCGGTTGTGTAGATATCTGAGCGTGTGTTGAAGGGAATATCTTGACATTTGTTCTCGTATGAGACGCACAGAGGCCAGATTAATACGGAGAGAAATCCAATCTTTGTAGATGTTACCGCTCGGTGTTTGGCTAGCTATTAAGCCGTTAGCCTGTTAGCTGAGCTTTGTCTGAAGGCGCCGAGCGGCCAGCCAGGCTCCGACATACACCGACACATTCTGCACTCTCCGGGAAACGCTTCCGCTCCGTTTACCCGCTAATCCCACCGCTGCCGGTCAGAGAGACGTGTTTACTTTGTGTTTCGGTCCTCCGGTGCGTCCAGCGGCGGGCTCCGGTCAGTTTTCAGGAAGATTTTTATTTAGCGAAGTAGCATAATAGATGAGTTATCAGCTGTCTACCGTGTGCGCAGGCGCAGTGACGAGCAGCATCATGGATGTTGTTGTGATCGAATTGGCTGGCCGGGTGGCTAAGGCGCTGTGATTGGCTGTGGTGTATTTGTGGGGCTATGATTTGTTGCTGGGGGGATGTGACGCGCTATGATTGGCCGGTGAGTTGGTTTAAGTGCAGTAATTGGCTGAGGCGATGGCAGGGTTGCTGTGATTGGCTGGTGATGGTTCAGAATGGCGCCGTCACTCCTTCGAACTGCGTTTCCCAGCAGGCGACACGGCAGCAGAGAGGCCAGCGCTGCTCCGCCGATGAGTTAAATCAATAACTGATCTTTTTATTGATCCATCAGACAGTATGACGTAGGGACCAGCAGTGTGAGTGACGTGTTGAGCGCTGGGGGAGTAAAACATGAACATGTGATATAAAAACAATCATTTGGATTTTCAGCAGGACTGACACTTAGATTGTTTCCTTTTTATTGAACCTTTATTTAATCATTAACCCTGGACACTAATTAAGAAATACACTTTCAGCGGAGACCTGACAGCGTAGCAGTGCAAGATAAAGTTATAAAAACCTTAACCTCCAGGCGTCTGGTGGGGAAGCACCTGCAGAACACAGAGAGGCAACATGGAGGCTGATGGAGAAGCAGGAGAGAACCGGAGTGGGAACGTGTGTCGTGGTTTCCTGCAAACAACTGAAACAGGATGAAAACCACCAATACGACTGAAAAACCCCCAACTGTAGAAACATTAAAGAATACAGAACAAACACTGCACGTGTTTCAAACTGCGTCAGGACGCAAAGAAACAAAGCTGCTGCCTTTTTACGGAAACCTTTCAGCCTCCTGACGCCTGTTTCATTCTTAAATATTTAGCTAAACAAACTGCATGTGACAGAGGCGTAGCACAACACCCCAGACCTCGCCCCAGTCCTACACCCCCTCAGTCCCTCGCCCCTCAGTCCCTACGCCCCCGGCCTACACCCCTCAGTCTCGCCCCAGTCCTCGCCCCCTCAGTCCCTCGCCCCCAGTCCTACGCCCCCGGCCTCGCCCCTCAGTCCCTCGCCCCTCAATCCCTACGCCCCAGTCCTCCTTTGACCTCGCCCCTCAGTCCCTCGCCCCTCAGTCCCTCCCCCCGTCGCCCCCTCAGTCGCCCCAGTCTCGCCCCCTCAGTCCTACGCCCCTCAATCCTCGCCCCAGTCCTACGCCCCGGCCTCGCGCCCCAGTCCTCGCCCCTCAGTCCTCGCCCCCTCAGTCCTCGCCCCTCAGCCTCAGTCCTCGCCCTCAGTCCCGCCCCCAGTCCCGCCGGCCTACGCCCCTCAGTCCCTCGCCCCTGGCCTCGCCCCCCCTACGCCCCCTCAGTCCTCTCCCCCTGGCCTCGCGCCCAGTCCTACGTCCCGCCCCTCAGTCCCACGCCCCGCCTCGCCCTCGGCCTCGCCCCAGTCCCTCGCCCCAGTCCTGGCATATGCCCCTTGGCATATGCTGCTTCTTCACCCCTGTGAGTAAACGCAGTACTTCACTCTGTGCGTAGCTGCTTTACGTTATGTCACATGTGTAAATGTACGTACTGCACATTTCTGCTGCTGTACATATTAGCACGTTCAGATATTTGCTCAGAATATAGGTCCAAGTGTGAAAACACTCATAGTCTTGTTCAGGTGGAATCGAACCTGTGAACCTGCAGGAACCTGATGTGAAAGCAGCAGGTAAAACATCTCGTGTTCTTGGACATTATCCGGCCTTTAATAAATCTGTAGGAAAACTCAGCTCTCCTCAAATTGAATTAAGACAGTTTGAAGTCCTGCTTGCGCCCCCTGGAGGCCGCAGAGTCCATCACAGCCACGACATGAACAAACAGCATCGTGATGATTCATCTGGACAGGAGTCTGTCCTGAGGGGGGCGCTACAGGAAGGGCCGGGGGGGCCACAGCGTTTTAATGATTCAGTTCAGATCAAACAGAGAAGACACAAACAGCCGTCTGATTATTAAGAAGCTTTATTGTCGTTATCAGAGTGAATATTATCATCATCATCATCATCATCAGTCCTGTTGCTATGGGCCTGTGTGCTGGACTGCAGGAGGCTGTTAACATGCAGCAGAGCCGAGCAGACAGACAGACAGGTAGGTGGACAGACAGGTAAAGGAGCAGACAGACAGACAGAGGGCAGAGAGGTAGACAGGTAGTGAGGTAGGGACAGACAGGTGGGGACAGACAGACAGGTGAGGGGACAGGTAGCTATTGTGTTATTTACATACAGGTAGGCAGATGCGATAGAAAGCTTATTGGCTGTCTTCCAGAGGCTCCGCCCCCCTCTCATGCGTGTCGGCCAATCCCCTGTGAGGAGTGGCGGGCTCTGCGGGCTGGGGGGAGGAGGAGGAGGATGAGGAGGAGGAAGAGGAGGAGGACAGGGGGAGGTCTGAGGGTTGTTCAGTCTGTAGCCTCCCTCCCCCGTCCGCCTCGCCTCCCATCAGACCCTCCTCCGCCTGCACGCCGCCCCCCCCTCCTCCTCCCCCACGAGACCCGGCGAACTGCAGGTGGGGCAGGAGGGCGGCCGGGGCCTCCTTCTCCCTCTCTCTGTCCCCCGCCGCCTCCCTCTCGCGTCGCTCGGCGTACAGCGGAGCCTCCAGGCCGAGGTAGGAAGCGCCGAGCTGCCGCAGGTCCAGCTCAAAGGGGCTGCCGCTGGGCTGCACCGCCGCGTCTCCTCCCTGACCTCCTCCTCCCGACCCCCCCCCCCTCTTACCCTTGCGGGGGTGGGTGGAGGCGGAGAGGCTGTCGGGGAGCAGAGACTGGATCTTGGGGAGCCAGCGTTTACGGACTCTGCGGGCGTTGGTGCACATGTCGGCCGCGATCACGTTCATCTCACTCTCCTTGAAGTTAGGAGCAAAGTTCTGACAGTAGACTGAGGAGAGGGGGAGGAGGGGGAGGAAGGAGGGGGGAGCACGAAGGGGAAGAAGAGGAAAAGGAGGCGGAGGAAGGGGAGGAGGGGGAGGAGGAGGGGGAGGAGGGGAGGAGGGGGAGGGGAGGAGGAGGAGGAGAGGAGGAGGGGGAGGAGGAGGAGGAAGAGGAGGAGGGGGAGGAGAGGAGAGAGGAGGAGGAGGAGGAGGAGGAGGAGGAGGAGGAGGGGAGGAGGAGGAGGAGGAGGAGGAGGAGGAGGAGGAAGAGGAGGAGGAGGAGGAGAGGAGGAGGAGGAGGAGGAGGAGGAGGAGGAGGAGGAGGAGGAGGAGGAGGAGGAGGAGGAGGGAGGAGGAGGAGGAGGAGGAGGAGGAGGAGGAGGAGGAGGAGGAGGAGGAGGAGGAGGAGGAGGAGGAGGAGGAGGAGGAGGAGGAGGAGGAGGAGGAGGAGGAGGAGGAGGAGGAGGAGGAGGAGGAGGAGGAGGAGGAGGAGGAGAGAGAGGAGGAGGAGGAGGAGGAGGAGGAGGAGGAGGAGGAGGAGGAGGAGGAGGAGGAGGAGGAGGAGGAGGAGAGGAGGAGGAGGAGGAGGAGGAGGGGAGGAGGAGGAGGAGAGGGAGGAGGAGGAGGAGGGGAGGAAGAGGAGGAGGAGGAGGAGGAGGAGAGGAGGAGGAGGAGGAGGAGGAGGAGGAGGGGAGGAAGAGGAGGAGAGAAGGGGAGGAGGGGAGGGGGGAGGAAGAGGAGGAGGAGGAGGGGAGGAAGAGGAGGGAGAAGGGGAAGAAGAGGAGGAAAAGGGGGAGGAAGGGGAGGAGGAAGGGGAGGAAGAGGAGGAGCACGAAGGGGAAGAAGAGGAGGAAAGGAGGGGGAGGAAGAGGGGAGGAGGAGGAAGAGGAAGGAGGAAGGGGAGGAAGAGGAGGAGGGGGAGAGGAAGAGGAAAAGGAGGGGGAGGAAGAGGAGGAGGAGGGGGAAGAAGAGGAAAAGGAGGGGGAGGAAGAGGAGGAGAAAGGGGGGGGGGAGAGGAGGGGGAGGAAGAGGAGGAGAAAGGAGGGGGAGGGGGGGGAAGAGGAGGGGCGGACGAGGAGGAGGGGGAGAAAGAAGAGGAGCACGAAGGAAAGGAAGAGGAGGAAGAGAAAAGAGAGGAAGAGCAGGCGGCCGAGGTAGAGGAGGAGAAGTAGGAGTAAAAAGAAAAGGAGGAAGAGGAGGAGGATTATCCAAAATACAGTAAAAAGACATAAATCCAGGAGTCAGACTGTGTGTGTTTGTGTGTGTGTGTGTGTGTGTGTGTGTGTGTGTGTGTTTCTGTGTGTGTGTGTGTGTGTGTGTGTGTGTTTCTGTGTGTGTGTGTGAGTGTGTGTTTCTGTGTGTGTGTGTTTCTGTGTGTGTGTGTCTGTGTGTGTGTGTGTGTGTGTCTTACGTTTGACGGTGTTTAACACTCGGTTGTCCAGAGGCTTTCGGCTCGGATCATTGGTGGAGGAGCGGATTCCTGTCCCACAGCTATTGGCCAGAGTGTTTCTATGGATACCATAACAACCCAATCAGCACCTATACGGAGCTTTAGATTCGCCCTCTCTCTCCGAGGCAGTGTGACAGAGCGGTTATGTAAAGCAGCAGCTCGCCGAGTGGCAGAGTGTTCTGGAATAATTAACACACCGTCACGTGACGTCTGCTGACGTCACACCGTCACGTGACGTCTGCTGACGTCACACCGTCACGTGACGTCTGCTGACGTCACACCGTCAGGGCGTGACGTCGCCTCTTTTTGGTTCATTTTGAAGAATGTTCGACATGTTTACAGGAACGCGCAGGTAGAAAATATTTCAGTCTGTCGACTGTTTGGCGGAGGTTAAACTGTTCGTCCAATCAGATGACTGCTTACTGATGAGTCACTACCCCTGTCTAGAGTACACAAGTCTTTCACAACCGTAACTATTAGACCGTACATACTTACCAACCGGTAAATCCACTTTGTACTTTACACTTATTTTAATTTTATTCTTTATACCCACTTGGTACTTAATTAATCTGACCTGTATTATATGTTTTGCTCAGTGCTTCTCTTCCTGTGTGACTGACGTGACAGCGAGCTGCTGTAACAAAGAGTTTCCCCTCGGAGATCAATAAAGTGTTTCTGACTCTGATTCTGTACAAAACTCACTTTTGGAATATATCTGGAAATTTAAATTGCTGATATAATCCAAAAATGGACCTATACGTATACACATTTTGATCTGTTTTAAAGGTATTTGAAAACGGACATATACATATATACATACATAAATATATACATATATATATACACATATACATATATACATATATATATATATATATGGGTGCATACCTATTTTGGAGGATTACAAAAACAAACGTATCAATTGTAAAAAACACTGACGGTTAAAGTCACTGCTCTGATGGGGAAAATCTACAAGGTGCAAAGTAAGGGGGCCTAAGACACCTGAAGGCTTTGTAGCCAGTTTTCTGGTAGCCTTGCTAACTTGGCTACATCACGTCTGGAAGGTAATTAGAGCCAGTTTGCAAACATAAGACAGCATGTGACATGCTGTCTTCTAAAAGCTCAACATAGCAGCTAAGTTGAGCTTCAATTAGTAATCTTTCAATAAATCATCTTGAATGTTTCCCTGAGTGAATTAAACACAGCCGATGCTCCGTTTCTCTCTGATGGGCTTCAGGATGCTAGCGGAGAGCATCATCACAGGTCAAGAGAATGTAAACAGGTATTTTAAACCTTTCTCTGAGCATGTGAGGGAGCTTTAGGAGGCGTCGGTAGGTGTATTTTTGAACTTTGAATAGAGCCAAGCTAGTAGTTCACCCCAGCTTCCATTCCTTATGCTATGCTAAGCTAACCAGGTCCGGGATCTCTCTCTTTGTAGACTCATAGAGATGAAAACAGTGTTTAAACGCGTTCAGCAGAGTTCAACAGCTCACCTGTCGAAGAACGTAGCCAGCAGTCTCCTGAGCAGCACCTTGTGTTTGACTCCGGCACACAGGTGACAGTTCATCAGCTGACCTCGTGTCATGAACACACCTGAACCTGAACACACACACACACACACACATCATATACATACACCACATCAGAGTATATAACATTTGGGTTACATAACTCGTCTCTTCAGCCTGTCTGCCTCTCTCAGCTCTTCCAGACAGTTTTGTGTTTAATGACCTTCCTAACGATCCTGTTACCATGACAACACATTAGCAACTTAAAGAACAGAGCTGTGTCTGAAATCACTGCTTATTTACCACCTCGTGGGCCATATTCACTTTCTCCCTTTTTATATGAGTGTAAAACTGAACACGTCATGTCCAAAACTCCCCACAGCTGGACAGGTGTTCTGTTGTCCTACCTGCCACCAGCTCCACCTTCTCTCCCGGGTCTCCCTCAGTGTAGAGCGACGGGTGGCAGCGATACCCGATCTGACTGATCAGGCTGGCAGGGAGGGCCATGTTGTCCCGACCAACCAGCACGCAGGGCCGGCGCTCGTTAGCCAACGGGAGGGACAGCATCTCCATCTTTTCTTGGACTGGACCAATGAGAAGCAGAGCGATGCGTTGTTTAGCATAACGACAAAAATATAAAACAAAGTTAAGTGAACCTGTGGATCGTTGAAGCAAATACTCAAGTGTCTAAAGCTGCAGTTCCTCTAATGTCCACTAGATGCTGCTCCAAGAGGTGTGCTGAGGTGAATGGGAGCTAACTATGAGGCAAGGGAACACCCTGACATTTTTAAATCCAAATGTCCAGACTTCCCCAGACCTGCAGACAGACCTCGGCCCTCGCAGACTTTCCGGGAAAGCGTCCGATAGTCCGCGAGAGCTGAGGTCTGTCCAAATCCACAATTCATCAAGTCCGCACTCATGTGGACTTTCTCTGGACCTCCAGAGAGTCTGCTTGAGGTGATTTGATTTGATATTTCACACAAACAGAATATACACAGGCCCAAACATTTAGATTGCATTTGTTATAATCTGCAGAGTTAAACAGGCAAGGGTTGGTTTTCTTCCAACAAATACAATGGGTTACGAATATTCACGGACATGAGTCAGGGGTTTCAGTCATGTCTCATAGCGCATTTTATTCACTTTAGGCCCAGCGCCCTCGCAGACTTCCCGGGAACAGATGACGGTGAGCACTTTAGACATGTCAGTGCGTATGATTGAAGTCCGAGAGGGCTCATTCTGCGAGTCCAAAAGAAGGACATTTGGATTCAGTCTTTGGTAAAGTTCTTGTGTTACCAGATGTTTCAGTTTCATCTCTGTGCGCTGAGAACCGTAAAGTCCGACTTTACCGAGAGGACTGGATGACACATGCAGGTCTAATCAAATGGAGTTGGCTCTGCTCTTAGTTGTTAGGAATATAAAGTGCAAAAACACACCAGACATGTGATATAGTATCGCATCATTTAACTTGCATCAACTGACGCCTGAAGACGCGCCAGAGTACAGTAGCCGGGATCTACCAGTCCGGGGCAGGAAGTGTAAAGAAACCGTTGCTTTTGTGGGAAATAGGACAGTGGTGTATCCCGACTAGTTGACATGTTAAGATGCCGTCAGTGTGCAGGCTTATATAGGAAACGAGGAAGGTCAGGAAGCTTACCTGCGTTCTGACCAAAGGAACTAGGCACTAGATTTAGTTCCTAAGCCAATGTTCCTGTTCTAGGGTTCTGCTTTCTTTTTCCGACATTTTTTGCTCTTATTGGACAGCTGATGGTATAGAGTCACTCAGGAAACGAGGGGAGAGAGAGGGGTACGACATGCAACGAAGGTCCCAGGCCGGAATCAAACCAGGGACATTGCGGTCACATGGTATGCATCTTAACCATTTGGCTACCAGGCTCCCTGGGTGTAGTACTTTCTAATGGCCCAGAAACAATTTCAGGAACCTACCACAGTCCTTGCTCTGGGGGGTAGGACTTTCTGAGGGCCCAGGAACTAGCAGGGCTGAACGTCACAATTGGTCAAAAACAAACCTACAACTTGTGTTCGGCTTAAATAAGAAAGTGAAGACGCACTGGGTCACTCTAGAATCAATACTGGGAGGAAAACAAAGTTATGTTGTTGGCTCCCTGAGTAGTCTAACAGTTTTCTAATATGAAATTGGACTAATTTGCCAAATCTTCACGGTTCTTCAGATGCGGAGCAAACACAGACGGTAATGTGTGAAACGGACGTTTAGTTCCCAGTTTTATTCTTAAGTTTAGTTCCTCTGGTTCCATATTTCGCGGAACTATTTGTTAAAAAAGTGCTAAATGGGTGCAGGTGTTATGACGCGTCATATGCTATCAATGTGTGTGCCCGTAATTCTTCTGGAGCTCAGAACCACCAAGCTGTCCGGGTTTATTCTCTAAACCTTCTCTGAGCCTGTGAATCTGTCCCGGATCAAATCTGGATTCACAGAGGGATTAGCTTTGTGGTTAATGAACTTCCATACTAGGAGCACAGCTAGATGGGTTTGTACCATGATGTAACTTACTGTAGGGGTTTCCGGGATGTCCGTAGATGTGATGGTATAGTCCGGAGTGGACGGTGTTCCCGTAATAATCCTCCTCCAGCTCCTCCTCGGTGGGGGGATGAGAGGGAGGGGAGTCTGTGGGAAGGCTGGAGCCTCCTGGACTGGAGCGCCCCCCGCCTGCCAGCAGGTAGGACTGCAGCCCCGAAACCAGACCTCCACCTGAGCCCAGGTAACACAGAGCACTACTCCTGGAGGACTGGAGGTCCCCCACAATGTCCACTCTGAGGACAGAACAACAAGGACAAGTCAGACCGGGAGGAGACAGATGACGTCCAGTGTTTTTGATGCAGAAATAATTTATTATACCAGAAGTAAGAGTTGTTTGTTAAAACATTTTTGTAGCTTTATAATGAGTACTTTTTATGTCAGAGCTCTACGTTAGAGGTCTTCGCAGGTCCTCTCAGTTCCCAGTTACGGAGACCAGACCCGGGACCAGAGTCAGGCCGGGTCCAGTCTAAAGACTGTAAGTGAAATGAACTTGTTAATATGGAGTGCTGTCCAAACATGTCTAAATGGTCGGATGTAGTCCACAAACGGACGTGTGCTCATACGTGTTTGTCGGCGTACGGCGCATATGGTCATAAATTTTAGGTTGCACCTGCTCAGACAGGCAGATGACACAATTCATGCAAAAGCCTAAAGTATAATTTGGGCTTAAAGGGTACCTGTTCTGAAAGACCAGGCCTAGTTATCCTCAAGTCTATTTGGATTCGGTCTGACTGTCCTCGGGTCTCACTTTTTTATAAAATGAATTTATGCACTTCGGATTTGGGTAATTTTTTCACAGGTCCGTGAATCGGGTCTCTGTCTTTTTACTTTGGTACCCTGTTGAATGTTTGATCACTAGCACCACTGTGGAGGAGATGAACAATGTTCTTACGAGTCCCTGTTTTGTTTCTGTCTCTGGCACGATTTCAAGCATGCAGCGGCACGATCCACATTCCTGACTAAGGATTTTATTCCACTGATTTACATTTGGGAGTGGTCACACACCAAGAGCAATGCTGCAGCACAGGTGGGAACAAGAGGACTGCCAGCTAGCGACCGTGGATGTAAACAATGCAGGAAATGCATTGAACACGTCTGCCAGGCCTCAAGGATACACACAATGCATTTTGGTGAGAAACACTGACTTGTCTGTTTACAAGACAACTCGACCGGGTACCTTTAATTAATTCAAGTTGGGTTCAGGTTGGTTTTCCACACATCTGTTTCAGATCAAGACAGTTAGACTTGTTGGGGCTCAACAATGTTGTCCTTTGTTGGTCAAAATGTGATACAGTTCATTTTCTTGACAGGTACAGATGACAGGAAATGAGTGCAGAGGATGGATGACCTCGGCCGGGCCTGAACCAGGAAGATTACGTGCTCAGCATCCTAAAGCTGCCGGCAAGTGGTTGCCAACCTGGGGGGGTCAGGACTTGCTGCTTGTGTAGCGTCTTTCTGCTACACTAGTATGTGTGACTTTCCTCTTATTGTGTTTTTCTTGTGAATTACTGGATCAATTTAGATGATTTTTAAAAATGTTTTCAAACAAAACAAAGCAAAAAAATCAGTGTTGGATCAAGGTCACAAGTAGTAGAAGTTTTTAAAGGCGTCACAAGACAAAAAGGTTGGTAAGCACTGCTCCGGTCCACCGGACTGCCCCAGAATGATCACACAGATCTGAAGTGAACTCCTGTTTGTCCTCACCTGGCCTCCTCTCCTCCTCCTCCTCCCGCTGCTCCTCCTCCGTTCTCCTCAGCTGGAGGAGTGTCGGCTCTCTCCTGTTTGATCCTGCTGACGGCCAGCAGCAGCTCCTCTGGGCTCAGGGACGGCTGGTCTGGACTGGCCTGCTGCAGCTGGGGGGCGCTGTGCTGCTGCTGGACCATCGGGGCGTCAAAACCCCCGAGCTCGTCTGCTGAGGTTGTCTGTAATACATCAATGTTTTAAATAAAGTTAAAAAGAGATGCTAATATACTGAAGAGCACTGAAACTTCACCAAACAGTCTTAATTGCACAAACTTGTCGTAAAGTGCTCGTTTCAACTTGACAAATGCTACCTTCGTTCATACGAAAGAGAAAATACTAAATACGAGGAACTGGACAAATTCTCTTGAACCCCTTGTACGTGTCACTTCAGAACGAATCTGTTCGTACGAGCCGTACGAACCGTCCGTTCTTGCACGAAGCCCGATGTTCCTTAAAACATAACTGGAGCTATGATTTTAGCCTTACATCGCCAAGGTTACCGAATTCATCCCAGAACTTGATTTAAGCTGCAAACTGTAAGTTTTCGGAACATCCTAATCTTTAGCTTCCGCTCACCGTTAGTGCAGCGCGTAACATAATGTGAAGCTCTGCGATTGGCTGTTTGTTAGTGAAATGCACCCTGGGAGTCATAGCTGACTCCTCTCCTTCAGTTTTTATGTCCTCAGGCTTCTTGTAGCTTTGACTTTTTATCAAAGAACCAGATATTTTCTAACACAGCTGTTCATCTTCTGTTCTGGTGAGTTTCCTGTCCGTCACAAACCGTCAGTCAGCAACACTGAACATGAGGAACATGAACTGTTTAACTGCAGGAAGCTGAAATAACGCCTCACACTCCACATACCTGTGTATTCTATATCTGTGGTCAAACCCACCTGGGAGTCGCAGCAGAGAGGCGAAGAGGAGGAGGAGGCCTTCATCATCATCAGCTCCATGCCTCGCTCCACGATGTTCTGGATCTGCAGGTACCCGGCGGTGTACATGAGCACCAGCTGCTCGCTGGCGGCCATGCTGAGGCGCCCCGTGTAGCAGAAGGACAGAATCTGCTGGAAACACGTCGGCGTCACAGAGGACGGCAGCTCGAACACCGCCTGGGAGGAGGAGGACGAGGAAGAGGACGAAGAGGAGGAGTCGGCTGCAGAGCTGAACAGGTCTCTGAAGTAGAGCGAGGAGGCGGCGAGGACGGCCCGGTGCGCCTTGAAGGCCTGACCCTGCACCAGGATGGAGACGTCGCAGTAGTGACCCAGCAGCCGCTGCTCGTTTAGGCTGCCCAGCACGCTGCTGCCGAAGTCCGGGATCTCCACCTGCAGCAGCCCCTCGGACATGGTGGACGCTGTCGGTCCAGAGGAGGACGGGACAGGAAGTGACTGAGGGTTCAGACTAGCCGGTGGTCCTGACCAGCCAGAGTTCAGAGTGTTTAAGTGTCAGGAATCCTGCAGATATCACCTCCAAAACGTTTCAGATCCATGTTGTTGTGAAGGAAACAGGGAGGTCAGAGGTCAGAGGTCAGGGCTGGGGGAGGCAGGGGGAGGGGTGGTGGTGTTCAGGTCGGAGGTGTTGAGTCAGAGCGGGACGGGCAGGAGGAGGTTCATCAGGATGGAGGTCAGCTCAGCACAGAGACAAAGCTAGAACATGAGGGGGAGGAGACGGGGGGTGGAGGAGTTAGGGGACAGGAGGGAGGAGACGAGGGGTGGAGGAGTTTAAAATACTTTTAGTGGCCAAATAAAGAAAAATATGTCCAGACAGTTTTCCATATACAACACACGAACATGTTCGAACATGTTCAGTTTGTAACCTAACAGACTGTAAATAATTATCTCATAACTTCAAGACAAAAATATATGTATGTGAATCTTTTTTTGCACGTGATACATCTATTTAAATTTAAAAACAAATTTAATAAATATAATAAAAAGGGAGGAAAAAATCCAATAAATATAAAATGTGATAGAATGGGAAAAAAGAGAAATGTAAAGATGATAAAAATGTAAAAAAAGTAAAATATGTGATTTAAAAGTCTGTTCACAACCAAATTCTCTCTCTGTGTAGAATCCAGACTGTAGGAAGAAGACAAACCTCCATCACTGCAGCGGCACCTCACTTATAAACCTGTCAATCACACTTTGGTGTACGTATAACAAATCTGTCCAGCAGATCCGGTTATATGTTGAAAATATTGTCATCAAATGTCATTAAATAAAGGTTATAATCTGTTAGTTAAATCTAGTCCAGTTTTAATGTCGTTGCTTTTATCAGCTGCTCCATGAAATTAATTTGACTTTTATAAATCTACATTAAATCCTCATGTTTACATTCTGAGCAGCATGAGGGGGCCGACCAGGGGCCGACAGAGGGACAACAAGGGGCCGACAGAGGGACGACCAGGGGCCCACAGAGGGCCGACAGAGGGACGACCAGGGGCAGACAGAGGGACGACCAGGGGCCCACAGAGGGCCGACAGAGGGACGACCAGGGGCAGACAGAGGGACGACCAGGGGCCCACAGAGGGACGACAGAGGGACGATCGGGGGCCAACAGAGGGCCGACCAGGGGCTGACAGAGGGCCGACCAGGAGCCGACAGAGGGCCGACCAGGGGCTGACAGAGGGCCGACAGAGGGACGACCTGGGGCCCACAGAGGGCCGACAGAAGGACGACCAGGAGCCAACAGAGGGCCGACCAGGGGCAGACAGAGGGCCGACAGAAGGCCCAAAGAGAGACAACGGAGGGCCGATGGTGAGCCGCCACCCCGCTGATCTCTGTTAGCTTAGTATGTCAGATGTTTCCTTGGTTACAGCATCATGTGTTTCACATTTGTATTAAGTTTGTTTTTGATCTGACCAAACGTGGACCCAGCAGACGTCAAATCTCTCGTGGACGAGCTGAAAGACGTGAGCTCATTTCTTGAGATTGCACTTATCCATTGAAAACTCCATGGACGTTAGGCGCACGCTTTTTGTGTACTCATTAATGGAGAAAACAACTTTGTCAAGACCCAGGCTTTTGAACTTTCCAGTTTTCCGGAGAACTTAGCTGTGATTGGCAACCTCAAGCAAAGCTTGCAGCCCTACCTGGATTCTCTCAGCGAATCTGAAGCTGGGCTTAGCTTGGAGTTGGCCAGCCACCTGCCAGTTCCAGCATCTGGAACTGGCAGGTGGCCTCCGGCTTGCTGGCCACTAGCCTGATTCTCGGCCTGCCAGCAACCAGCCTTCACCCGGCCTGCTGCCTGCCTGTCCTGAGCTGGCAAGCCTGCCGCATGCCAGATCCCACTTCAGACTATCCCCGGGAGTCTCCTTTCTGGGGGACCCGGCTAGCCTTTAAGATGGCCCCTCCAAGAAAGCGGGGCTCCCGAGCTGCAGCAATGTCCAGTTCCTGTTCAGCATCAGTCTCTTGGTTTCCTGGCATCACTGGCCCCACCGGCTCATCTGTCAGACTATCTGTCGCCGGCCTCCAGCTCTGCACTCTAGTCGCCAGTCTCCTGCACAGATCTTCAGTCGTTAGACCCCACAAGGATCAATGTGAGATCCCCTGCTATTTATACTCTACACATAAATAATATTTCTTTTCCAGGTGAACACTGTAATGTCTATTTCTACGCAGATGATAACATCCTGTATGCCACCGGCTCTACAGCAAACCAACCAGGCCTTCTCCAGGTTATAGTCTGCGTTTGATGAACTCCAGACCTCTTTTACTAATTTAAAGCTCGTTCTAAACTCCAAAAAGCCGAAATGTTTGCATGTTACGAGAGCGCAAAGCATTGACGTTCCTACTCGGATCCATACTCCTAATAGAAATCAATAGATCAAGTACAACATGATTAGTACTTAGTAATTTGGTTAGACAGCAGATTGTCCTACAAAACTCATGTTGAACAACTTGCTCAAACAGAAAACTAACATACGAATCTCTGTTTAACATTAACGATACCTCTCGTGTTGGCAGCATGTTCGAAACTCTGCTGTGAAGATTTTAAACAGAAGAAAGACCGGCTCCAATATATAATCGAAATGTGGACCCCCAACCTAGACTCTTGAGTGACCTACCTGTGGAGATCAATGTTGGAGCTATTTATTGTTTTGTAATATTTAATAACTAAATATCTTTATTTTGTTGCTGTTTTGTTTGAATAATAAGGCAGAATTAATTTTAATTTATTTGATTAGTGTCATTATTTTTGAGCACTTGTTAATGTTGGCACCGGTAAGGGTTCAAGTTTTTTTACCAGGGCAAGAGAGACTGCAAACGCCATTGTTCTTCGTTTGTTTGCTAAATGGTCAAATAAACCGCACGAAACGTTTGCCTGGAAGCTGGACTTATTTTCCCAGTGTAAGATTCACGTTTTCTTTTATTTAGTTCGAGGACAAATCGCCACTACAATCAAAGCAACTACAACAGTTTCCTCTTTTAAAAACTCACTTCTACAAATGTGCAAGTGAGTCTTTTGTCTTTTGACGAGCTTAACTTATTTTACTGATGATGTTCTGTTTTATTCTTTTATGTTATTTTTTGATTATACAAGTTGTTCTTTTACCTGAGTAATTTTAACTTTTGTAAAGATCTTTGTAACTGGCTTTGAAAAGTGTTTTATAAATAAAAGTTTATTATTATTAAACCAGAGCTTGTTTCTACTTTCAAAAACAGAAAAACCATCATTATACAATCCACTCTACTATCTGCACTGGATTATGGATCCTTTCACCGCTGGAGACCTTTTACACTGCAGACAGCTCACACTCACCTCTGTGAAAAGGTCAAAGGTCATCACTGACATCTAGAGAGAATCAGCAGACCTGTATTTTCATTCAGAAGCACTTTATATCCAAGTTACTGAGATATTTAACATCCTCAGTTGAGTTCAAAGTGTTAATAATATTGTCTTCTTTATCCTAATACGTTCCAAGTGAGGAAGCTGTTATAGTTTAATTCTGGGGAAAAGAGAGTCTAATCAGCAGAGAGGGAAGAAGTACTCCGATCTTTTACTGCAGTAAAAGTAGTAATACCACACTGTAAAAACACTGTTACAAGTAAAACTCCTGCATTCAGTATTTTACTTAAAGTGCAAAAGTATTAGCATCAAAATGTACTTAAAGTACCAAAAGTAAAAGTACTCATTATGAAGAATAATATATATCATATTACTGAATTATAATTCTTGATGCATTAACGTGTTCATCACTGCGGCTCATTTTAATGACTTTATATTCTGCCGGGTAACTTAATTTATAATAATACATCATCATTTATTAGTCGATTTATATTTTGTTATTAATCTGAATCTGCAAAGCAACTAAAGTTCAATATTTCTCTGAGATGTAGTGTAGCAGAAAATGGAAATGTTCAAGTGAAGTACAAGTACCTCAAAAACGTACTTAAGTACAGTACTTGAGTAAATGTACTTAGTTACTTTCCACCCGTATCAGTTTCAGCAGAGTGACACACGTTCTTTTAAACTGAGCTGCACATCATCATCATCATCATCATCAAGACACTTTGTGATGGTGTTTATCAGTCAGACGGATCCTGAATCAGACCTCATGTACAGTGCAGTACAGTAGAGTCCAGTAGAGACCAGTACAGTCTGGTAGAGTCCAGTAAAGTCCATTAGAGACAAATAGAGTCCAGTCCAGTACAGTACAGTCAAGCAGAGTCTGGTACAGTCTGGTAGAGTCCAGTCCAGGTGAGTTCGGTCTGTTTCAGAGTTCAGTTCAGCGTTATTGTTGTTTACAGTGCAGCTGCAGCAGAGAGACAGACAGGCGGCAGGGAGAACACAGTGTAAACAGACAGACAGAAAGCAGAGAGACAGACAGGTAGCTAGAGACAGACAGCTGTTTTAAAAAGAAACAGAAACAGTTTCAGAGTGCAGACAGACAGACAGGCAGACAGACAGACAGTACAGACACAGTTAGAGGAGGATGGAGGTAACAAGCAGACAGACAGGTAGATGGAAAGACAGACAGCTCCTCACCTCCTCTCTGCTCCTCTTCCTCCTCTGCTTCTCCTCCATGCAGCGGGCAGGACGGCTGGCTGGGAGAGGTTTTCTTCTTCTCCTCCGCTCAGTCAACGCATCGTCTGGTGTGTCACGGGTGGGTGGGGGTGGGGGTGGGGGGAGTGAGGTAGAGACACAGCAGACAGCCGAGGAGGAGGAGGAGGAGGAGGAGGAGGAGGAGGAGGAGGGAGGAGGAGGAGGGAGGAGGGAGGAGGAGGAGTCATCTGAGGACAGCGAGGGAGCTAATGCGGCTAACTGCCCTGCAGAGGACGAGAGACATAGAGGCAGAGTGTAGAGAGAGAGAGCATTACACTGCTCATCCACTATAGAGAAGAAGAACACACTGCAAGGCTGAAGAATAAAGAGACAAACACACTAACAAACACACTAAAAACACACGTGTACACTGTGTGTGTGTGTGTGTGTGTGTGTGTGTGTGTGTGTGTGTGTGAGTGTGTGTGTGTGTGTGTGTGTGTGAGCGAGTGTGGCATGACTTGGCCAAATGCACAGCGCTGCATTGCAGTGCCGAGGCTGAGTTGGCATGCCGAGTACATAGCGTGCATACTGCGACTGTGTGCCAGGCCGACACACACACACACACACACACAGTAACACACACACACTGACACACAGTAACACACACACACACACAGTAACACACACACACACACACACAGTAACACACACACACTGACACACACAGTAACACACACACACACACACACACACACACAACACACACACACACACACACAGTACACACACACACACACACACACAGTACACACACACTGACACACACAGTAACACACACACACACACACAGTAACACACACACACAGAAACACACACACACACACACACACACAGTAACACACACACACACTCACAGTAACACACACTGACACACACAGTAACACACACACACACACAGTAACACACACACACACACAGTAACACACACACACAGTAACACACACACACACAGTAACACACACACACACACAGTAACACACACACACACAGTAACACACACACACACACTCACAGTAACACACACTGACACACACAGTAACACACACACACACACAGTAACACACACACACACACAGTAACACACACACACACACAGCTTTTTGCAGCCTCAGCTTCCATCATCACATATAGTTCAGAATAGTTTCTAACATGAGAGACAGACAGTTAGAGAGACAGACAGTTAGAGAGACAGACAGAGAGAGAGAGACAGACAGAGAGACAGTTAGAGAGAGACAGACAGAGAGACAGTTAGAGAGACAGACAGTTAGAGAGAGAGACAGTTAGAGAGACAGACAGTTAGAGAGACAGACAGTTAGAGAGACAGACAGGTGGTTGGGTGGTGCTGAGGCTAAATAAGGACTTTTACAGTAGCTGCTGTTTCAGTGTGTGTGTGTGTTTCAGTGTGTGTGTTTCAGTGTGTGTGTTTCAGTGTGTGTGTGTGTTTCAGTGTGTGTGTGTGTTTCAGTGTGTGTGTTTCAGTGTGTGTGTGTGTGTGTTTCAGTGTGTGTGTGTGTTTCAGTGTGTGTGTTTCAGTGTGTGTGTGTGTTTCAGTGTGTGTGTTTCAGTGTGTGTGTGTGTTTCAGTGTGTGTGTGTTTCAGTGTGTGTGTGTTTCAGTGTGTGTGTTCCAGTGTGTGTGTGTGTGTGTCAGTGTGTTCAGTGTGTGTGTGTGTGTGTGTGTGTGTGTGTGTGTGTGTTTCAGTGTGTGTGTGTGTTTGTGTGTGTGTGTTTCAGTGTGTGTGTGTGTGTCAGTGTGTGTGTGTGTTCCAGTGTGTGTGTTTCAGTGTGTGTGTGTGTTTCAGTGTGTGTGTGTTTCCAGCGTGTGTGTGCTCCAGTGTGTGTGTGTGTGTCAGTGTGTGTGTGTTCAGTGTGTGTTTCAGTGTGTGTGTGTGTTTTTCAGTGTGTGTGTGTGTTTCCAGTGTGTGTGTGTGTGTGTGTTTCAGTGTGTGTGTTTCAGTGTGTGTGTTTCAGTGTGTGTGTTTTCAGTGTGTGTGTTTCAGTGTGTGTTCCAGTGTGTGTGTTTCAGTGTGTGTGTGTGTTTCAGTGTGTGTGTTTCAGTGTGTGTGTTTCAGTGTGTGTGTGTGTTTTTCAGTGTGTGTGTGTGTTTCAGTGTGTGTGTTTCAGTGTGTGTGTGTGTTTCAGTGTGTGTGTTTCAGTGTGTGTGTTTCAGTGTGTGTGTGTTTCAGTGTGTGTGTTTCAGTGTGTTTCAGTGTGTCAGTGTGTGTGTGTGTTTCAGTGTGTTTCAGTGTGTGTGTGTGTTTCAGTGTGTGTGTTTCAGTGTGTGTGTTTCAGTGTGTGTGTGTTTCAGTGTGTGTGTGTCAGTGTGTTTCAGTGCCTGTGAGGTCACACACCCTGACTCTGATTGGCTGTTCCAGCTGTCAGTCTGCAGACTCTCAATATGCAGATGAGTTGAGCGAGGCTGTGGTGGACTCAACAAACATGGCCGACGCCAACAACACTTGGACGGGTGGCGTTTATCTCTTAGCCACGTTAGCGGCGCGGCTCTGCGGATGCTAGCACTGTGACCCGTCCCGGCAGCGGCTGGACGGACCGTGACGTGTGTGGTGTGAAGAGCGATGAAGAGCGCTTCATCAGTCGTGCTGCCCTCGGGACGAGCTGCGATCACGCTGCAGATCCCGTCGTGGAAACGGTCTGACAGCACTCGACAGGAGAGCCGAAGTATTTAACTCATTACAAGGACCAACCAGGGCGCTTCCTCACAGCGCCAGCAGCCGCACTCTGATTGGCTCTCAGATGTATAGCTTGATCATGTGATGTACATGACATCATGGACCCTTCCTTACAGTCCACGCAGAGACGGAGACAGACGTAAAGACAGGCTTTCACATCCCTGCCTGTCCGTCTAGCGCCACGCTGCCTTGCTCAGCGGCTCAGGGCGGCGTTACTCGCCTTCACCCGGCAACCTGCAGGAAACACGAGTCAGCGAGAGCTGCGGCAACATCGTTTATTCAGACACATTATTTACATCTCAGTGAAATAATTCATCACAAAAACACAAAGTGACGCAGACGCAGAGTCGGTTGGTTGGAAGCTGTGAGACGGCGAGTTCAGGCACCGGCAGACAAACGGCCATCGGGACGTTTTTGTCCCCAGAGACTGAGGACGGTCGGGGGAATCCACAGCGGCAGCTCCCGACTCGTCACTCCGTCACTGCGGAACTCCGGCCGCCGCACAAATAAACAGCCAATCAGGAAACATCAGTGCGAATCGCCGCTGCCGGCCTGCAACAGGTGCGTCTACCTGAAGCCACGCGGTGTCACTACCAACTGTCAGACTGCGCTCGCGGGGATGTATGGAGGCTCGCCTCAGCCGGAGAAAGGGTTCAAATAAAGAAATACAATGAAGAAGAAGAAGAAGAAGAAGAACAAGATCAAAAAGAGGAGATTTAAACAGATTTTACTGCTTCTTAATAATAATAATCTGACCGTGATGAAATACAAAAAGTAAATATTTAAATGACAAACAGTTCCTGTGAAATGGAAATTTAAAAACCTGAAATCAAAAACTGAAATTCTTCTGTTTCCGTCTGTTGAAGCTTTTCCATTTTTACTTTAATTATGCGCTTTTTTCATTTTCCAATTTGAGCATTTTACTTTTTTTTTTTTTTTTTATTGTTTTGAACATTTTAACATTGTACCAGATAAAAATAAAAAAATCCAAACTTGGACACAAATAAATGTATTATTCACAATGTAGGAAAATAACTCACTTTGTTTTTAAATCGCGGTCTGATTAAAAGAAAAGTTTTATTCTGCCGTCGTCACACAGCGGCGTCAAGGTGTACCGAGATGATGTCACCTGTTAAACAGTCACACGACTCATCACATTCAGGTGTTTGGGACGTTTAATATGAAAACAGAAATAAACACCGCTGTGACATCACATCGTCAGCTGATAGATGACATCACTGATGAATCGTCCCGATGACGTACGTTTTTAAAAACATTTCATTTTTAATACTCCTTCTCAGCGGCGGCGACTCGGCGTCGCTGGCGACCGCCGCGGTTCTTCCCGAACAAACGTCAACAGGATCCGAAAGTCCTGGAAAAACCTTGAAACAATGTTATCTGAATTCAAGGCCTGGAATGGTTTGGAATCAGTTTAAATTTGGGGCTTTGCGTTTTATTCAGGAGATGACATTAATAACGTGTACACCGTCTGGTGTTCACGAGGCCGCAGACTCATTCAGAGACGGGCTGAACACCGGCTCAGTATTTCTTATTATAGTTCGGATTTTAAAAAAGCATTTTCACACAGGTGAGTCTCACTTTCCTCTCTGTTGTGTGTCCAGAGGGGGACATACGTAAACGTCCCCCTCTGGACACATCCTGGTCCCGAATCTGGGTTTTTTAAGGATCGGAGACGTGTTCATGTTAAAAAAATATCAGATATCAGCTGATAGATGACATCACTGATGAATTGTTATTAATCAATCAGTCTCATCAGGACGGCTCACACACACACACACACACACACACACACACACACACACACACACACACACAAGGAGGCGGGGCCTCAGAGGACAGGTGTGTCGTCTGTCAGCAGGTTAAACATTTGGCACAAAGTGAACCAGTCTGGTCCAGTTCAGTCCCAGCATGCTGCTGGTCTATCATGTCCACGTCCCTCCTGTGGAGTTCTGAGACGTTTAAACCCAGACCAGCAGGTTCAGTCCAGCAGGTTCA
Organism: Siniperca chuatsi; assembly: GCF_020085105.1. Lineage (NCBI taxonomy): Eukaryota > Metazoa > Chordata > Actinopteri > Centrarchiformes > Sinipercidae > Siniperca > Siniperca chuatsi. The sequence continues at coordinate 651,610 of NC_058046.1, forward strand.
GTCCAGGTCTGATACACAGATCTGAACATACACCTGCTCACAGGATCCAGTTTTAAATGTAACTATAAATAAATCCAGACCTGAAAGTCCGGTCCATGTTTAAAACCCAATTCTTTAAATACAACAAATCCAGTCCAGTATGGTCCGGATCAGGCCTGGGTACAGTGACCAGAACCTCACATTTACATTTATTACTGTCACACTAACAATTCTAATAAAGGTTATTCAAACAAGACGGCGGCGTCCTCCGCACGTCGACGACGACAGAAAGGCAGTTCGTGAATTCTGCTACGAACAGAAAGTGAGAAGAAACAAAGACTCCTGCAGCAAAACCAGCTGCTCCAGCTCAAACCGGATCTGAGAAACCTGATCTCAGAACAGCTCGAGCTGCAGACACAAACCCAGGTGATCCGTCAGCTGATCCGTCAGGTGATCCGTCAGGTGATCCGTCAGCTGATCCGTCAGGTGATCTGTCAGACATTGTGACCTCAAACTAAATGGCGGCCGATTGGACAGGAATTCTAAAACCAGTCTGGCCGGTGGTCTCCTGAAGCCGGGTCCGTCTGTTCCCTGCTGGTGAAAAGGCGAATCGCCCCCCTCGCTGTAGTTTCGGTGGTTGCCGTGGTAACGCAGCAGCGAGCGGAACATCGAGGTGGACGGTTTTAAACATCGGACCCGCGTACCCGGACCTGAACCTGAGCTGGCTCGAGCCGGTCCGGTCCGGCTCAGACGTGGAGGCGGGAGTGTCGGAGCTTCCACCTCCTGGATCGGACTTTGAAGAAGAAGAAGAGGAGCATGAGGAAGAGGCAGGAGCAGACGTACAGGACCACACACAGGCTCATGTCCACACTGGTGAAACCCAAACCCAGAATCCAAACACCTCCTTCTGCT
>NC_058046.1:660000-680000 GCF_020085105.1 Siniperca chuatsi
ATTCAGGAACAAATGAGAAAGAAAGTAATTGAGATCTATCAGTCTGGAAAAGGTTATAAAGCCATTTCTAAAGCTTTGGGACTCCAGCGAACCACAGTGAGAGCCATTATCCACAAATGGCGAAAACATGGAACAGTGGTGAACCTTCCCAGGAGTGGCCGGCCGACCAAAATTACCCCGAGAGCGCAGCGACGACTCATCTAAGAGGTCACAAAACACCCCACAACAACATCCAAAGAACTGCAGGCCTCACTTCACTCAGTTAAGGTCAGTGTTCATGACTCCACCGTAAGAAAGAGACTGGGCAAAAATGGTCTGCATGGCAGAGTTCCAAGACGAAAACCACTGCTGAGCAAAAACAACATTAAGGCTCGTCTCATTTTTGCCAGAAAACATCTTGATGATCCCCAAGACTTTTGGGAAAATACTCTGTGGACTGACGAGACAAAGGTTGAACTTTTTGGAAGGTGTGTGTCCCGTTACATCTGGCGTAAAAGTAACGCCGCATTTCAGAAAAAGAACATCACACCAACAGTAAAATATGGTGGTGGTAGTGTGATGGTCTGGGGCTGTTTTGCTGCTTCAGGACCTGGAAGACTTGCTGTGATAAATGGAACCATGAATTCTGCTGTCTACCAAAAACTCCTGAAGGAGAACGTCCGGCCATCTGTTCGTGACCTCAAGCTGAAGCGAACTTGGGTTCTGCAGCAGGACGATGATCCAAAACACACCAGCAAGTCCACCTCTGAATGGCTGAAGAAGAATAAAATGAAGACTTTGGAGCGGCCTAGTCAAAGTCCTGACCTGAATCCTATTGAGATGCTGTGGCGTGACCTTAAAAAGGCAGTTCATGCTCGAAAACCCTCCAATGTGGCTGAATTACAACAATTCTGCAAAGATGAGTGGGCCAAAACTCCTCCACAGCGCTGGAAAAGACTCATTGCAAGTTATCGCAAACGCTTGATGGCAGTTGTTGCTGCTAAGGGTGGAGCAACCAGTTATTAGGTTTAGGGGGCAATCACTTTTTCACACAGGGCCATGTAGGTTTGGATTTAGTTTTCCCTTAATAATAACAACCTTCATTTAAAAACTGCATTTTGTGTTTACTTGTGTTATCTTTGACTAATATTTAAATTTGTTTGATGATCTGAAACATTTAAGTGACAAACATGCAAAAAAATAAGAAATCAGGAAGGTAAACACTTTTTCACACCGCTGTGTGTGTGTTGTCTCCAGCTGTCTGTCTCTCAGGGTTCAGGGGGGCGAGACAGGGTCTTTGTCTCTCAGATGTCCTTTGACTCCGACAGCAGGTCCACATAAAGAGTCTGTGTGTGTGTGTGTGTGTGTGTGTGTTAGAGAGGCAGCTGGTCTCCAGCTGAATTATTCCCCAGAGAGACGGAGGCAGATGGAGACTAAAGACAGCAGACAGATTCCCACCGGTTGCTGTGTGTGTGTTCGGGTTTTAGCATATTTTGGAAAACACAAAACGATGGAAACGTTTCTATAAGTGTATAAACTGTGTGTTTGTGTCTACGTCTCAGGTTAAATGCTGCACTTTTGTTTAGCTGCCGATCAGTTTGCTGTCTTGTAAAGATCTAATAACTGTTTGACTTTTTGTAAAAAGTGAATAAATTTCACTTTTATAGTTTACAGTTCAGCTGACATTTCGATTGCTTTCAGCTCTTTCTCCGTAACTGTCACTTCAACTAATTTCACTGTTTATATACAAACTGACCTGACTACAGGACTTAAATAAATATTACGCTTTCAGCGACTACACTTCTGATTCCACTTCAACTGCTTTAAAACAAACCTCTGTTTAGTTTGTTTTAGCTGCTCTCACATGGCGCTCATCCCTAAATAAAGTTGTGTCAAATCACATAAAATAACTAAACTGATACAAATGATTATTGCAGCAGAGTGCTGGTTCAAAATGTGTTTGAAATCGATATTTGCTTCACCGACTAAACTGTGGAAAAATCGATTTTGAGTCTTTGCTTCAGAGCTCTGACTCTCCTGTTAGCTAACAGAGCTAACAGCTACAGCGTTATAATTATAATATAGAGATAAAACCGTCCCCATTAAATCTGTTATTTGATAGTTTTAGTCTCTCGTGATTCTGGTTTGACTTTTGTTTCTTAGACACCTGAATGAACTGAAGTGTCACCTGTCTGTTGCCTGGCAACATGAGCTCATCTCTGGGTTAGCACAACTACCTGTTAGCTTAATCAAGCTAACTAGCGCTAATAGCGTCAGTGAGCCGCTCGGACTGATGATGGCTTCACTTCACATAGGCAGTGTTGAACGTTAAGCTAAAGTTAAATATTGGGTGAGCCTTCTCTACAGGAAGTTACTAAGTTAGCTAGCTAGTTTAAACCGTACAGTCTGTGGTTTAAAGCAGAGCCATTCTTGTGCGGAACCACGCCATCACTCAGAACTTCATTCAAAAATCTGCTACTTTTCGGTTGCTCCACACAACTTACAACATTTAAGCAACCGTGTGCCACACGACGCGGTGCTGAGATGTTACTGTAATTACCTGCTGGATTTTTGGATTGTATGAATGCCGAACTAAAGGGGGGACACAACAGAATCGGAAAACACACCGAGTGATACTTTAAGACGTATCGTCGTTTTATCGATCAACCATGAATGAAGTAAAGAGCCATATTTTGAATGGAGTCTGGTGTTGCTGTTTACAAAGGAGAATAGCAAGGACCGGGGTGACCGGGGAACCGAGCCGAGTGTGTTTGCTGCGGTACCTTTGACGTCCTGGGCCAGGGCCTTCCATGTGCTGGAGTACTGGATGCAGTGTCCACACCAGGAGGAGAAGAACTGGACCAGCCAGGCCGAGGACGAGTTACTGACGGTGGGCTTCAGGCTGCTGCTGCTCAGGATCACCAGCGGGTCCTCCTCCGTGTACAGCCGGGCTGCGGCTGCCAGACACCCGGGGAAGAGCGAGAGGACGACCGCCGCTTTGAACCAGAACCGGAGCATCCCTGCGGTCCGGGGAGAGACACACCGAGAGCAGGCTGTCAGAGAGCTGGAGAGTTTCTGCCCAGAACAAGCAGAGAGAGCCGGGGAGACATGAGAGCAGCTGCTCCGCTAACAGCTAACGTGACGTGTGTTTGCAGCGGAGAGCGGACAGACGTCTCACTCTGACCGGGTTTCCTGGAAACAGAGAACCGGAACGGGTTGAACGCAACACCGGAAAAACAAAATAAATATACGTATAAAATATAAACTTTATAAATGACAGTTATTAGACATAAACAAAAAAAAATAAAAGAAACATTGAACAGGATCATCATTTTGCCCGATCGGATTTGGGTTGCTATGGCAACGGCCCCGTCTCTGTTTTCCCCGCGGAGTCAGTCTTTTTTTTTACAATAGACGATCTTTCTCAAGCTGAGGCTGACGCGGAACTGACGTAACAGACGTGCTGCGTTCGCGTTTTCTCGAAGATCTCATTCTCGCGTGGGATTTAACACAGTTACCTGAAATGTTCTGAAGAAAATGGAAGCGTCTCGCTGATGCTGAACGCTTCAAGTGCAAATGTCTTAAAATGTTTATTGTTTACTTGTGGATTATTGTATGGGAGTCAGAGTTTAAGTCCTTAAAACAGTAGTGTCAGTTGACACTGAACCAGTGAAAGAGTTTGAAGTGTCTGTTGAAGCGTAAGTATTGAAAGGAGTTGAGGTGTTAGTTCTAAAAGCTGAGAGCAGCTGAATTTTCATTTGTAAAATAGGATCTGAAAGCTGTTGAAATGTCAGTTGATGTCTGAGAAATGAAAGCAGTCGAACAGTCATTTGACGAGTAAATCAGTTGTAGTCAGTTGAAGTGCTGGAGATAGCTGAAGTGTCAGCCGGTATGCGGGCCGACGAAACGTCTCGTAACTGAAGAGTAAAAATGAGTAAAGTGTTGGCTGTCATGTGGAGGCTGAAAGCAGTGGAACTGTCAGTCAGAGAGCAAGAGATGGAAAAACAGAGACAATATTCATTTGGCACACTGGTAAAATTAATTAACTGGAAACAAACGGTTCAATATAAGTGAAGAACAAAGTTTCCAGGAATAAATAAATAACGTAGCTTTTCTTTCAACACAAGCAGCTTGACTTCCATCATCACAGTATATGTTTTTATATGCATTTACTACATTACAGTTTATACATTTAACCATTACTCACCAGGCTCCCGCAGTATCATATTTTATTATAGATTTAATTCCTATATTTCAGCTGCTGCACTATTTTATGTCTGAGATTCTACGTGATTTTTTCTTTACACATATTATAATATTCTTCTGTCAGAGCTCAGCTGGAGCCTGACATCTCAGAGTTTCTTTCACTGTAGTTGTTGTGTTCATGACGGTAAAAGAGGTTGAACTTAACTCTAATTACAACATTACAACATAACCGAAATAAGAGAACAAAGAGTGTTCCGGGAAACCTCCCAGGGAATTATCAGGGAAACAGGTGTCTGCAAAAACACCTGGCTTTGTTACATATTTGTTTATTCGACCTGTCACGTAGTGATTCTCTGTTTCCCCACAGTCCCTGAATGCAGCAGTGCTCTCTGCCGCCCCCTGCTGGCCGCCAGGTCACGCGCTCGTGAATCTCCCGTGTTTCTGTTTCACTGTGAAAACTTTATCAGAGGCCTAACAATAACATCAATAACATCAATAAGAACAATAATAATAATGAGAACCTCAGCGAAGCGAAGCTCTAAACTCTGTTAAACTTTTAATCTGAAACTTCCTGTTGAGCGTCAAAGTTTAGCGTCCCGTTTCCATAGCAACGGCGCAGCTCGACAGCAGAGGACACAGAAAACACAGGTGATCATCTCTAACTGTTTTATCTGCTTATTATCTGCGTATTGGCGACTACATCACGTGTTTATGAGCAGTAACTGCTGCGACACAACGCAGGAGGTTTTTAACTGAAACACGTGAAGCAGTTTCACAACTAACTCCGAGTGGAACCGGTTCAGAGCTGCAGCTTTGAGGTTGTATTTGTTTGGAAAAACTCCCCGTTTACTCATTTAACCTGTAACTCCCATCAGATGGTTCGAAGCCAGCTGTTTTATCTGTATAATGAGAACTGGTTCTATTATAGTTGATCCTGTGAAGCACGTTGTGTTTGTCTGATGGCTTTATGTGACAGCTGACACTTTGCTCTGCTGCGACTGGAAACAAGCCGGACTCCGGACTCCGGACTCTGTCCCAGAGGTGAGCAGACCCGCTTTAAACAAGTCCGCAGTTTATCTGACGCTGTTTCTTTAAAGACTGTATGTTCATGTTGTTTAATGTTCAGTTCATTAACAGATTTTCTGGATATTTTATGTAAAAAAAAACGTTTATTCAGCTGATTTTTAATTGAACCATAAACGTTAAACGTCACGAGATTCATCAGTTTCATGATATAATAAATGTGCTGAGGGAACACCATTTCCCACAAAGCAACGGGCCGAGCGGCCGGTGATGACGAGGTTTCCGTCAGACTGACGCACGCGGCGCGTTGTCGTCGACCCAGCGCTGAAATTTAAAGGTTCAGTTCGTCCAAACAAAACAAAATCTACTTCCTGTCGAGGAATCCGTCCCTCAACAAAATACACAACAGGTCCACACAGTCTAACAATCCCAGCTCCAGGTCCAGGTCCAGGTCCGGGTCCGGTTTCTGCTGCATCACGTGTGACTTTAGCAGCTGTTCATTTCACCTTCCTCATCTCATTCACGACGGCTTACGTCTCCATGACAACTGAGCATTTAAAGACCACGTGACACGGCTGGAAGCTCCAGAGAAAGCCAGTAAGTGGACCTTGAGTTGGGATTGTTTCGTCAAGCTACTATTTCCGTGATCCTCCATGTTTACCACGTTACCTCTGACAGCAGCACGAACACTGATGACTGCTGTCACTGTCCTACAGGAAGCCTTCATCATCAGCCTTCATCATCAGCCTTCATCATCAGCCTTCATCATCAGTCACAGAGGAAACATGTCTTCACCGAGGGTGGGCGTGGTCAGAGACTCCATGCTGACCAATCCGCTGCTCATCAAGGTGAACGAGACGCTGCATCAACACAATAATCACTTTCAGTTACTGTCATCACACATTCACAACGTGCAGCAGTTTCTAACGTCTAAGCTTTTATTGTGAAGGAGCTGAGAGCTTTTACTCTGAAGGAGCTGAGGGCTTTTATTGTGAAGGAGCTAAGGGCTTTATTGTGAAGGAGCTGAGGGCTTTTATTGTGAAGGAGCTGAGGGCTTTTATTGTGAAGGAGCTGAGGGCTTTTATTGTGAAGGAGCTAAGGGCTTTTATTGTGAAGGAGCTGAGGGCTTTTACTGTGAAGGAGCTGAGGGCTTTTATTGTGAAGGAGCTAAAGGGCTTTTATTGTGAAGGAGCTGAGAGCTTTTACTGTGAAGGAGCTGAGAGCTTTTACTGTGAAGGAGCTGAGGGCTTTTATTGTGAAGGAGCTGAGGACTTTTATTGTGAAGGAGCTGAGGGCTTTTACTCTGAAGGAGCTGAGGGCTTTTATTGTGAAGGAGCTAAGGGCTTTTATTGTGAAGGAGCTGAGGGCTTTTATTGTGAAGGAGCTGAGGGCTTTTATTGTGAAGGAGCTAAAGGGCTTTTATTGTGAAGGAGCTGAGGGCTTTTATTGAGGGCTTTTACTGTGAAGGAGCTGAGGACTTTTATTGTGAAGGAGCTAAGGGCTTTTATTGTGAAGGAGCTAAGGGCTTTTACTGTGAAGGAGCTGAGGGCTTTTACTCTGAAGGAGCTGAGGGCTTTTATTGTGAAGGAGCTAAGGGCTTTTATTGTGAAGGAGCTAAAGGGCTTTTATTGTGAAGGAGCTGAGGACTTTTATTGTGAAGGAGCTAAGGGCTTTTATTGTGAAGGAGCTGAGGGCTTTTATTGTGAAGGAGCTAAGGGCTTTTATTGTGAAGGAGCTGAGGACTTTTACTCTGAAGGAGCTGAGGGCTTTTATTGTGAAGGAGCTGAGGGCTTTTATTGTGTAGAGCTAAGGGCTTTTATTGTGAAGGAGCTAAGGGCTTTTATTGTGAAGGAGCTGAGGACTTTTATTGTGAAGGAGCTGAGGACTTTTATTGTGAAGGAGCTGAGGACTTTTATTGTGAAGGAGCTGAGGGCTTATTGTGAAGGAGCTAAGGGCTTTTATTGTGAAGGAGCTGAGGACTTTTACTCTGAAGGAGCTGAGGGCTTTTACTCTGAAGGAGCTGAGGGCTTTTATTGTGAAGGAGCTAAGAGCTTTTACTGTGAAGGAGCTGAGGGCTTTTATTGTGAAGGAGCTGAGGGCTTTTACTGTGAAGGAGCTGAGGGCTTTTATTGTGAAGGAGCTAAGAGCTTTTACTGTGAAGGAGCTGAGGGCTTTTATTGTGAAGGAGCTGCAGTTTTGCGTCAGTATATCAGAGCGAGACTGTATTGAACTAACAGAAGATTATTGATTAATGATTTTCCTTCCTCGAACCGGTTGTAATGATGACATCATGCAGTTTTTGTGACATCACGATGACGGGTGTGACACCTCCTGGTGAACACTAGATGGCAGCACAGACATGAGAGGAAGTGCTGAGGGATCCGTGGGGGGGTTGATGTGTTGATCATGTCCCCCCTCCTGTGTGCAGGCGTCTCTGGGTCAGACCAGGTCCAGAGGTCTGTCAGGTCCTGGTCCAGATTTCACTTTTGGAACCAGCAGCGGCTCGCTGGAAGACGGAGGCGTGGCCGAGGGTAAGCCCCGCCCACTGTGAACAACAACAACAGAAAGTGTCATCACACTGAAACATTAGCAGCAAAAATAAAAAGTACACAGTAGCACAGTACAAGTACCTCAAAACTGTACAGGTACAGCACAGGTACAGTACAGGTACAGTACAGGTACTGCACAGGTACAGCACAGGTACAGTACAGGTACAGCACAGGTACAGCACAGGTACTGCACAGGTACAGTACAGGTACTGCACAGGTACAGTACAGGTACAGTACAGGTACTGCACAGGTACAGCACAGGTACAGTACAGGTACAGCACAGGTGCAGCACAGTACTGCACAGGTACAGTACAGGTACTGCACAGGTACAGCACAGGTACAGCACAGGTACTGCACAGGTACAGTACAGGTGCTGCACAGGTACAGTACAGGTACTGCACAGGTACAGCACAGGTACAGCACAGGTACTGCACAGGTACAGTACAGGTACTGCACAGGTACAGTACAGGTACTGCACAGGTACAGCACAGGTACAGTACAGGTACTGCACAGGTACAGTACAGGTACTGCAGTAGTTTACTTTAACATGTTCTGTTCGATGTCTGTGTGTGAGGTTTAGCAGCGGTCAGCTGTCACAGTGTGTTTGCATGAAGGAAACATGCCTTCAGGCAACAGTCACTGCTGTCACTCACACACACACACACACACACAGAGACACACACACACACACACAGACAGAGACACACACACACACACACACTAACACACACACACACACATACCTGGGTTGGTGTGTGTGTGTGTTTCTGTGTGTGTGTGTGTGTGTGTGTGTGTGTGTGTGTGTGTGTGTGTGTGTGTGTGTGAGTGTGTGTGTGTGTGTGTGTGTTTCTGTGTTAGTGTGTGTGTGTGAGTGTGTGTGTGTGTGTGTGTGTGTGTGTGTGTGTGTGTGTGTGTGTGTGTGTGTGTGTGTGTGTGTGTGTGTGTGTGTGTGTGTGTGTGTGTGAGTGTGTGTGTGCCTCTCTCTTGGTTTTATCTCGCTGATTTTAAAACGCTGTTGTTGGTTTATGAATCACTGACTGGTTTAGGCGTCCAGACCCCTCCGCTGGTCTGGGATCAGGTCTCTGAGTCCAAACTAAACCCGGAGCAGCAGCGTTCGGTTCGGGTGTGTTCACATCTCACGCTGCGCTGTAAGTCGTTGAGGTCAGGTGTTTACATGTGTTCGTGTCCAGGAGCACCGCCGGCTCAGGGCAGCTGTTCACCCTGCAGAGATAAATAAAGTTGTATTGAATTTAGGTCAACGTCACCGATGCTGATAGTTATGTTTGTTTACAGTGTTTATTATATTCTATTTTTATAATTTATTTCTTTGGTTTGTTTTTATTTACGCATTTTACGCAAGATTCTTTACTTCATTCATTCAACAACTACAACTCCCATAAAACTTAAAGATGTGCAGTGAGGCATGCTGGGAGTTGTAGTGAACGCTGTACCTGTGTTGTGTCAGTCCTGTCCAGTTGGAGGGTCCAGTCCAGACGCGGAGACTCTGCTCCCCATCGACCGGTCACTCCGGACTTCGTGTCTCTGAACCGGGACGCGGTGAAGTCCGGTCTGGTGACGTCCAAAGAGCTGAGTCAGTACCGGGCTCAGAGGGGCGGGGCCAGGAGCCAGAACCCCGCCCCCAAACGGCAGGAGGGTGGGGCTTCACGGCGCCCGGTGGTGCCTGACATCACGTTTGGAGTCACAACCAGGTCAGAAAAACACCCAGAGAGCTGATTATTGATTACTGATTATTGATGCACCACTGATCGATCTGTCCATCAGGGCGTCGTCCCCGCTGTCAGACCTCCTCGCTCATCAGTACGCTCGCCGCTGGCTGGACGACCAGCTGAGCGGGAACCAAACCAGCAACCGCCACCAGCTGCAGAGGGTGAGAGAGAGAGAGAGAGAGAGAGCTCGAACGCCCGTGTGTGTGTGTGTGTGTGTGTGTGTGTGTGTGTGTGTGTGTGAGTGTGTGTGTGTGTGTGTGTGTGTGTGTGTGTGTGTGTGTCTGTGTGTGTGTGCGTGTGTGTGCGTGTGTGTTCGTGTGTGCGTGTGTGTGTGTGTGTGCGTGTCTGTGTGTATGTGTGTGTGTGTGTGTGTGTGTGTGTGTGTGTGTGTGTGTGTGTGTGTGTGTGTGTGTGTGTGTGTGTGTGTGTGTGTGTGTGTGTGTGTGTGTGTGTGTGTGTGTGTGTGTGTGTGTGTGTGTGTGTGTGTGTGTGTGTGCGTGTGTGTGTGTATGTGTGTGTGTGAGAGAGTGTGTGTGTGTGTGTGTGCGTTGTTCACAAGGTGACATTGTGGGGACTCAGCGTCTGTATGGGGACGATCCGATGCAGGTCCCCACAAGGTGTACCAGGTAAGGCTCCACCTGACCACACCTGTTGTTGGATGTGAACGCACCTGTGATCGTCCTTCATTGATCCACGGCTCTCACTGCGTCACCTCATTTAGTTTGGATATTTTTCAGGTGAGAAATTAACAGTTTAGATTTCTTATCTGTGAATTTATTAAAATAGTTGTAAAATCCACTCTGATATTTTGGGATGTGAGCTTTCAGTCAGACTCCATGATCATCATCCTGTGGAGAACAGTGTGATGTCACACCCGGCCTGTCCGCGGGCTGAACTGCCAACTCCGTCATATACACCGCGCTCAGCTTCACCACCACAGACTGTATGTAGCCGCTAGCTGTAGCCGCTAGCTGTAGCCGCTAGCTATAGCCGCTAGCTGTAGCCGCTAGCTGTAGCCGCTAGCTATAGCCGCTAGCTGTAGCTGCGGTTGTGGGCCAGTTACACACGTCGCATGAAATCGAAGAACGCTTGCTGTGATTGGCTGCGAGCAAAACCGTACAAATAGTAATTTTTTTCTGGGTACAAAAAAGATCGATTGCAGGTGTCGTTTGACTGGAGACGTTTCGATGCTACTTGATATTTAGTTATTTCATTCGGCACCTTAAAGGTATCGAGTACCGATACCCAGCCCTACTTGTTAGTGCCATAAACACCCCTGTGTGTGTGTCTGTGTCTGTGTCTGTGTGTGTGTGTGTGTGTGTGTGTGTGTGTGCGTGCAGATAAAACCAGGTTGTATTCCAGACACCAGGACCAGCCTGCTGAGGAGGAGCAGAGCTCTGCCCGTCACACAGACGCCATTCAAACTGCCCCATTTCACTCAGGTACAAACTTCTTTTAAATTAAAGCTGCACTAATCAATATTCTATAGAAACACTAAATCACCTGACTGTGTGGTGTTAAAGTGTCTCTGGAAGTCATGAACTCAGAGAATTGTCTCTGCAGCTCTACGGAGCCTTTTAGCCTGTTTTAGCTGCTAGTTTTGGTGTTGCGGCACATTTCCTGTCTGGTTCAGTCTCAGTGGTTCTGACGAAGCGTCTGAACTCGAGCCGCTCGGCAGCAGACAGCAGACAGCAGCCAGACGCAGTCAGAGAGCAGCTGCTGAACATAGCGGAGCATCTAGCTGCTGAAAGAGCCAGATGTTTCCCTCAGCAGCTGCTGGAGACCAAACACAGAGCTGACAGAGAGAAGACCGGACTGACGTCCATCAGGAGACACAGACACGCCTCCTGATGAAGCGTCATGTGACTCTGACACGCCTCCTGACGAAGCGTCATGTGACTCTGACACGCCTCCTGATGAAGCGTCATGTGACTCTGACACGCCTCCTGATGAAGCGTCCATGTGACTCTGACACGCCTCCTGACGGCGTCATGTGACTCTGACACGCCTCCTGACGAAGCGTCATGTGACTGACATGCCTCCTGATGACTGACACGCCTCCTGACGAAGCGTCACGTGACTCTGACACGCCTCCTGATGACTGACACGCCTCCTGACGAAGTGTCATGTGACTGACACGCCTCCTGATGAAGCGTCATGTGACTCTGACACGCCTCCTGACGGCGTCATGTGACTGACTCTGACACGCCTCCTGATGAAGCGTCATGTGACTCTGACACGCCTCCTGATGACTGACACGCCTCCTGACGAAGTGTCATGTGACTGACACGCCTCCTGATGAAGCGTCATGTGACTCTGACACGCCTCCTGACGAAGTGTCATGTGACTGACACGCCTCCTGATGAAGCGTCATGTGACTCTGACACGCCTCCTGATGAAGCGTCATGTGACTCTGACACGCCTCCTGACGAAGTGTCATGTGACTCTGACACGCCTCCTGATGAAGCGTCATGTGACTCTGACACGCCTCCTGACGAAGCGTCATGTGACTCTGACACGCCTCCTGATGAAGCGTCATGTGACTCTGACACGCCTCCTGACGAAGCGTCATGTGACTGACATGCCTCCTGATGACTGACACGCCTCCTGACGAAGCGTCACGTGACTCTGACACGCCTCCTGATGAAGCGTCATGTGACTCTGACACGCCTCCTGATGACTGACACGCCTCCTGACGAAGTGTCATGTGACTGACACGCCTCCTGATGACTGACACGCCTCCTGACGAAGTGTCATGTGACTGACATGCCTCCTGATGAAGCGTCATGTGACTCTGACACGCCTCCTGACGAAGTGTCATGTGACTGACACGCCTCCTGATGAAGCGTCATGTGACTCTGACACGCCTCCTGATGACTGACACGCCTCCTGACGAAGTGTCATGTGACTGACACGCCTCCTGATGAAGCGTCATGTGACTCTGACACGCCTCCTGACGGCGTCATGTGTCATGTGACTGACACGCCTCCTGATGAAGCCGCCATGTGACTCTGACACGCCTCCTGATGAAGCGTCATGTGACTCTGACACGCCTCCTGACGAAGCGTCATGTGACTCTGACACGCCTCCTGATGAAGCGTCATGTGACTCTGACACGCCTCTGATGACGGCGTCATGTGACTCTGACACGCCTCCTGACGGCGTCATGTGACTCTGACACGCCTCCTGATGAAGCGTCATGTGACTGACACGCCTCCTGATGACGACACGACCGCCTCCTGACGAAGTGTCATGTGACTGACGCCTCCTGATGACTGACACGCCTCCTGACGAAGTGTCATGTGACTGACACGCCTCCTGATGAAGCGTCATGCGACTCTGACACGCCTCCTGATGAAGCGTCATGTGACTCTGACACGCCTCCTGACGGCGTCATGTGACTCTGACCGCCTCCTGACGAAGTGTCATGTGACTCTGACGCGCCTCTGATGGCGCCGTCATGTGACTCTGACACGCCTCCTGATGAAGCGTCATGTGACTGACACGCCTCCTGATGAAGCGTCATGTGACTCTGACACGCCTCCTGACGAAGCGTCATGTGACTCTGACACGCCTGTGACTGACGCCTCCTGATGACATGCGCCTCCTGGCGAAGCGTCATGTGACTCTGACACGCCTCCTGATGAAGCGTCATGTGACTCTGACACGCCTCCTGATGACTGCGCCATGTGACTCTGACTCGCACGCCTCCTGACGGACTCTGACACGCCATGATGACTCTGACACGCCTCCTGATGACTGCGCCATGGAAGTGTCGCGTGACTGACGCCTCCTGACGGCGCGTCATGTGACTCATGCCTCCTGTCATGTGACTGACACGCCTCCTGACGGCGTCATGTGACTCTGACACGCCTCCTGACGAAGCGTCATGTGACTCTGACATGCCTCCTGATGACTGACGACGCCATGCCTGACGGCTCTCCTGATGAAGCGTCATGTGACTGACACGCCCTCCTGATGACTCTGACACGCCTCCTGACGGCGTCATGTGACTGACATGCCCCTGATGACTGACTGACACGCTCCTGATGACGTGTGACTCTGACACGCCTCCTGACGGCGCGTCACGTGACTGACACGCCTCCGCCTCCTGATGAAGCGCCTCATGTGACTCTGACACGCCTCCTGATGACTGACACGCCTCCTGACGAAGTGTCATGTGACTGACACGCCTCCTGATGACTGACACGCCTCTGACGAACGTGCGTCATGTGACTGACATGCCTCCTGATGAAGCGTCCATGTGACTCTGACACGCCTCCTGACGAAGTGTCATGTGACTGACACGCCTCCTGATGAAGCGTCATGTGACTCTGACACGCCTGATGATGACTGACACGCCTCCTGACGAAGTGTCATGTGACTGACACGCCTCCTGATGAAGCGTCATGTGACTCTGACACGCCTCCTGACGTGTCATGTGACTGACACGCCTCCTGATGAAGCGTCATGTGACTCTGACACGCCTCCTGATGAAGCGTCATGACTCTGACACGCCTCCTGACGGCGTCATGTGACTGACACGCCTCCTGATGAAGCGTCATGTGACTCTGACACGCCTCCTGATGACGTCATGTGACTCTGACACGCCTCCTGATGAAGCGTCATCATGACTCTGACTCTGACACGCCTCCTGACGAAGCGTCATGTGACTGACACGCCTCCTGATGACTGCTCTGACGAAGCGCCATGTGACTGACACGCGTCCTGACTGAAGCCTCCTGATGACGTCTGACACGCTCTGACACGCCCTGACGAAGCGCCATGTGACTCTGACACGCCTCTCCTGATGTGACTCTGACACGCCCTGACGAAGCATGTGACTGACACGCCTCCTGATGACGGCGTCATGTGACTCTGACACGCCTCCTGACGAAGCGTCATGTGACTCTGACACGCCTCCTGATGAAGCGTCATGTGACTCTGACACGCCTCCTCCTGATGACACGCCTCCTGATGAAGCGTCATGTGACTCTGACACGCCTGACGGCGTCATGCGGACTGACACGCCTCCTGTGACTCTGACTCTGACGCCTCCTGATGACTGACACGCCTCCTGACGGCGTCACGCCTGACACGCCTCCTGATGAAGCGTCATGTGACTGACACGCCTCCTGATGACTGACACGCCTCCTGGCGAAGTGTCATGTGACTGACACGCCTCCTGATGACTGCGCCTCCTGACGAAGTCTGACACGCCTCCTGATGAAGCGTCATGTGACTGACACGCCTCCTGATGAAGTCATGTGACTCTGACACGCCTCCTGATGACTCCTGATGACTGACACGCCTCCTGACGAAGTGTCATGTGACTGACACGCCTCCTGATGAAGCGTCATGTGACTCTGACACGCCTCCTGACGAAGTGTCATGTGACTGACACGCCTCCTGATGAAGCGTCATGTGACTCTGACACCTCATGTGACTCTGACACGCCTCCTGCTCATGTGACTCTGACACGCCCTGATGAAGCGTCATGTGACTCTGACACGCCTCCTGATGAAGCGTCATGTGACTCTGACACGCCTCCTGACGAAGCGTCATGTGAATCTGACACGCCTCCTGATGAAGCGTCATGTGACTCTGACACGCCTCCTGACGAAGCGTCATGTGACTCTGACACGCCTCCTGATGAAGTCATGTGATGACTCTCTGAGCGCCTCCTGATGACTGCGCCTCCTGATGTGACTCTGACACGCCTCCTGATGACTGACACGCCTCCTGACGAAGTGTCATGTGACTGACACGCCTCCTGATGACTGACACGCCTCCTGACGAAGTGTCATGTGGCTGACACGCCTCCTGATGAAGCGTCATGTGACTCTGACACGCCTCCTGATGAAGCGTCATGTGACTCTGACACGCCTCCTGACGAAGCGTCATGTGACTCTGACACGCCTCCTGACGAAGTGTCATGTGACTGACACGCCTCCTGATGAAGCGTCATGTGACTCTGACACGCCTCCTGACGAAGCGTCATGTGACTCTGACACGCCTCCTGATGAAGCGTCATGTGACTCTGACACGCCTCCTGACGAAGCGTCATGTGACTCTGACACGCCTCCTGATGAAGCGTCATGTGACTCTGACACGCCTCCTGACGAAGCGTCATGTGACTCTGACACGCCTCCTGACGAAGCGTCATGTGACTGACATGCCTCCTGATGACTGACACGCCTCCTGACGAAGCGTCACGTGACTCTGACACGCCTCCTGATGAAGCGTCATGTGACTCTGACACGCCTCCTGATGACTGACACGCCTCCTGACGAAGTGTCATGTGACTGACACGCCTCCTGATGACTGACACGCCTCCTGACGAAGTGTCATGTGACTGACATGCCTCCTGATGAAGCGTCATGTGACTCTGACACGCCTCCTGATGAAGCGTCATGTGACTGACACGCCTCCTGATGAAGCGTCATGTGACTGACACGCCTCCTGATGACTGACACGCCTCCTGGCGAAGTGTCATGTGACTGACACGCCTCCTGATGAAGCGCCATGTGACTCTGACACGCCCTCCTGACGAAGTGTCATGTGACTGACACGCCTCCTGATGAAGCGTCATGTGACTCTGACACGCCTCCTGATGAAGCGTCATGTGACTCTGACACGCCTCCTGACGAAGTGTCATGTGACTCTGACACGCCTCCTGATGAAGCGTCATGTGACTCTGACACGCCTCCTGACGAAGTGTCATGTGACTGACACGCCTCCTGATGAAGCGTCATGTGACTCTGACACGCCTCCTGATGAAGCGTCATGTGACTCTGACACGCCTCCTGATGACTGACACGCCTCCTGACGAAGTGTCATGTGACTGACACGCCTCCTGATGACTGACACGCCTCCTGACGAAGTGTCATGTGGCTGACACGCCTCCTGATGAAGCGTCATGTGACTCTGACACGCCTCCTGACGAAGCGTCATGTGACTCTGACACGCCTCCTGACGAAGTGTCATGTGACTGACACGCCTCCTGATGAAGCGTCATGTGACTCTGACACGCCTCCTGACGCGAAGTGTCATGTGACTCTGACACGCCTCCTGATGAAGCGTCATGTGACTCTGACACGCCTCCTGACGACGCGTCATGTGACTCTGACACGCCTCCTGATGAAGCGTCATGTGACTCTGACACGCCTCCTGATGAAGCGTCATGTGACTCTGACACGCCTCCTGACGAAGCGTCATGTGACTGACATGCCTCCTGATGACTGACACGCCTCCTGACCGCCTCCTGACGGCGAAGTCCACGTGACTCTGACACGCCTCCTGATGAAGCGTCATGTGACTCTGACACGCCTCCTGATGACTGACACGCCTCCTGACGAAGTGTCATGTGACTGACACGCCTCCTGATGACTGACACGCCTCCTGACGAAGTGTCATGTGACTGACATGCCTCCTGATGAAGCGTCATGTGACTCTGACACGCCTCCTGACGAAGTGTCATGTGACTGACACGCCTCCTGATGAAGCGTCATGTGACTCTGACACGCCTCCTGATGACTGACACGCCTCCTGACGAAGTGTCATGTGACTGACACGCCTCCTGATGAAGCGTCATGTGACTCTGACACGCCTCCTGACGAAGTGTCATGTGACTGACACGCCTCCTGATGAAGCGTCATGTGACTCTGACACGCCTCCTGATGAAGCGTCATGTGACTCTGACACGCCTCCTGACGAAGTGTCATGTGACTCTGACACGCCTCCTGATGAAGCGTCATGTGACTCTGACACGCCTCCTGACGAAGTGTCATGTGACTGACACGCCTCCTGATGAAGCGTCATGTGACTCTGACACGCCTCCTGATGAAGCGTCACGTGACTCTGACACGCCTCCCGATGAAGTGTCATGTGACTGACACGCCTGCTGATGAAGCGTCACGTGACTCTGACACGCCTCCCGATGAAGCGTCATGTGACTCTGACACGCCTCCTGATGAAGCGTCATGTGACTCTGACACGCCTCCTGACGAAGCGTCATGTGACTCTGACACGCCTCCCGATGAAGCGTCATGTGACTCTGACACGCCTCCTGATGACTGACACGCCTCCTGACGAAGTGTCATGTGACTGACACGCCTCCTGATGACTGACACGCCTCCTGACGAAGTGTCATGTGGCTGACACGCCTCCTGATGAAGCGTCATGTGACTCTGACACGCCTCCTGACGAAGCGTCATGTGACTCTGACACGCCTCCTGACGAAGCGTCATGTGACTCTGACACGCCTCCTGACGAAGTGTCATGTGACTGACACACCTCCTGATGACTGACACGCCTCCTGACGAAGTGTCATGTGACTGACACGCCTCCTGACGAAGTGTCATGTGACTGACACGCCTCCTGATGAAGCGTCATGTGACTCTGACACGCCTCCTGATGAAGTGTCATGTGACTGACACGCCTCCTGATGAAGCGTCATGTGACTCTGACACGCCTCCTGATGACTGACACGCCTCCTGATGAAGCGTCATGTGACTCTGACATGCCTCCTGATGAAGTGTCATGTGACTGACACGCCTGCTGATGAAGCGTCATGTGACTCTGACACGCCTCCTGATGAAGCGTCATGTGACTCTGACATGCCTCCTGATGAAGTGTCATGTGACTGACACGCCTGCTGATGAAGCGTCACGTGACTCTGACACGCCTCCCGATGAAGCGTCATGTGACTCTGACACGCCTCCTGACGAAGCGTCATGTGACTGACACGCCTCCTGACGAAGCGTCATGTGACTCTGACACGCCTCCTGACGAAGCGTCATGTCGCCTCAGGAAATGAAAACCTACTCCCAGAACCGACAGCTCCTCTCTCCTGCCCCCTGCTGGTGACAACACAGATCAGCTCTCTCTCGTAGTGACAGCTGATACTGATGCCGAGCGTTACCTCATGAAACCTTTAACAGCTCGTTATCTGTCAGAGAGACGTTCACCTCCTCCTTCATCTCGCCATCTGATCTTCATCCTCCTCCTCTCCGCTGTCATCCTGTTTTCTGACCTGAACCTCTCTCCTCTCTCCTGCTCCTCAGGTTCCTCCTGCTCTGGACACCTTCAGGGACCAGGAGGCTCGTCTCCGGGCGCTCGGGGCTCATCAGTCAGACTCTGTGTCCAGGAGAGGAGTTCAGGGTCTTGTACGGTCTGGACTGACCTGAGGGGCAAACAGACCGAACCGCTCTCACAATATGTCGACACTCATGCAAATAAAACTGAAAAAGCATCATTAACCTGTATGTCGTTCTTCCACGTCTCAGTCAGCGTTTCGCACCAAAACGAATCAGTCTGAAAACTCAAACTGTGGTCAGAGAAAGATCATCAGACCTCTTTCCCAAATATGTGAATAAAAACTTTTATGTACCATTTTGTGCTGATGATACTGCCATCTATTATCAGAATCAGAAACACTTTATTGATCCCCGAGGGGAAACTCTTTAGTTACAGCAGCTCGCCTTTACGTCAGTCACACAGAGATACAAGCACTAAGCAAAATATATAATACAGGTCAGATAATAAATTAAGTACCAAGTGGGTTTACTGGTTGATGATAATAATACGGTATAAAGTAATAGTGCATGAACTGTCAAGTTAAGTGTAGCTTATTGAGATTATAGTGAGACGCAGGATATTGCACAGCAGTAATGGAGGGATGAATAATATCAATATCTATAAATAGCGAATTTTAAACTAAAATATTGCACAGTTATTCAAGTATTGCAGAGATGTTAATGATCAGTGTCCAGTTTAGTGACTTCGGGTCATACAGACTGACACTTAGAGGGAGGAGTTAAAGAGTCTGATGGCCACAGGCAGGAATGACTTCCTGTGGCGCTCTGTGGTGCATTGTGGGGGGATGAGTCTTTCGCCGAAGGTACTAAAGTAAGACGACGAGACGGAGCTACGGCAACAGGCAGCACGTACGTCGGCGCAGGCGCACCAGTATCAAAGTATTGTTCTTCCTCGTCAGCAGTGAGGTTGTTCAGTCACAAACTTTGTTTAAATCACACATTGAAAACCTTTTGTCAAATCTTTTAGTTAAAATTATTTAAATACATCCTGTTCCAGTAGTTGAGTAAAAAGGGTATTAGTCTTATTTTACCCCGCAAAGTAACTGTCATTGACACGCATAAAACCTGAATAATGCAAAAACTTCACAGAATTCAAGGTGAAAATGCAGCAACTACAATCAAAATGTGTTCTTTCATTATTTACAGATCATAGTGTTTTTCTCAGTTCTGCTGTGTCTGTCTACTATTAATATTTATATTGAATATACACTTTAATACATTCAGATATGAGATTTAAAGTCAGTTTAACCGCATCACAGTGGCAGTTCGTTACTCTGCTAAGCTAGTTAGCTTTAGAAGGAGCTTAGCTGTGTTTTTTCTACATTACGATCGGATTTAGCTGCTGCTTCACTTTATGTTTATCATCAAAATGGATATTTTTCAATTACAGATAGCAGCTAAGGGGAACAGCTAAGTAA
>NC_058046.1:685000-715000 GCF_020085105.1 Siniperca chuatsi
GTCATCCTGTGTCTCCTTCTGGTCGTCCTGTGTCTCCTTCTGGTCGTCTTGTGTCTCCTCGTGGTCGTCCTGTGTCTCCTTCTGGTTGTCCTGTGTCTCCTTCTGGTTGTCCTGTGTCTCCTCCTGGTTGTCTTGTGTCTCCTCGTGGTCGTCCTGTGTCTCCTCGTGGTCGTACAAGTATCACAGAAACCAGAACAGGAGATAAAACAGTCTCAGCTCAAAGTCCATTAAGTAGCTGTTTTACGCTTTTGATCATACCACATGATCTTCATCAGTAGATGAATGATTTCCAAGGTAAAAACTCTGAACCTCAATAATAAACATAATAACTAGAATATATAAGACTTAGTTTAATTATCGTAGAAATATGATCAAAATATAAAGAACCTGAGAAAATAGTCAAATAACTAAAAAAAAAACACAAATTTAGTCTCAGAACAAAAATATTCTGTATTTCCTGCTTTAACAGTTATTTTAGTTGTCTGCCTGTCTGTCTGTCTGCCTGTCTGTCTGTCTGCCTGCCTGCCTGTCTGCCTGCCTGCCTGCCTGTCTGTCTTCAGTATCACTGTGGACAGACACATGTGAGACATTTCCTGATTAATAATGCACGCTGTGTGATCAATAATTCAGCAGTGTGTGCTGTAATTCATGATCAATAATTAATGCAGAAACAAATCTGGAGCTTTTAGTGCAGAATCACAGCGGCCAGAGAGCAGGCGGGGCACGCAGCACTGATTTCTTATTTATTGATTTATTTTTATTGTTCCATGCCCGCGAGAATCCTGCGCTGCGATTGGCTGGAGGTCTAAATTTATCATCAATAAGCTCCACAGCGGACAGTTCGGGTCCGATGTTCTCGACTTTATTCACGTTATCTTTTGGAAGAGTTTTGTTTTTCTGTTAAGAAATGAAATATAAGAACGAAGATGAAAGCAAACACTTTTTAATGAATCTTGTTTTTTAATTGTTAAATAACAACGTAACTGATATTTCATCTTGTGCACACAAGAAAATCATTTCTGTACATGAAATAAACCCGCTCGCAGAAAAGAAGAGCTCCTTTATTACCAGGTCACTTGTACGAATAAGATTAAATAAATTATAATAAATCTTCAGCACAGTGTTATTTTCTTGGTAAGTTGATATTTTTGTAAATATAACGAGAGATTTGTGTTTCCTCCGTCAGGACGAAGTGGAAGCGTCAGTCAGCGGTTGGTTTGGAGCTGCTGGCTGAAGCCGGCAGGATGTTCCTGCCCGCACATTACCTGTACCCTCCTGCCCCGCCCGCACTGGACCTGGACCTGTACCTGTACCGAAGCCACGTCCCCCACCACCACCCAGTCCCGCCACTGCTGCCCCGCGTCCTGACCCACATCCCCGCTGACACCAGCACACTGGGCAGACTGGGATGACGACACACAGGAACACCAAATACTCTTTACTCTTTCACTCTTTACCTAAAGTTAAGAAGACTGTTATTGGCCCTTTTCCACTGCAGGAGCTTCACGAAACGTGTCCATGGTCTCTGTTCTACGCCCGCTTTGGGGACAAGTTCCTGGAGCTGAATCTGGGCTGCTCAGGGGTGATACTGAATCCAAGTTCAGGTACTTTCAGGGGTTGGAGGCGATGACGTCGACCGCGATCGGTCGAGCAGATGAAACTTCACATCGCAACAAGGACGACTACAGCAAACACAAGTGACGGCGTTACTGCTGCGCCTGTGTGGAGCGGGACAACCTGTCCAACCTGGACAAACCAACCTGTCCAGGATTCA
Source organism: Siniperca chuatsi (assembly GCF_020085105.1). Classification (NCBI taxonomy): domain Eukaryota; kingdom Metazoa; phylum Chordata; class Actinopteri; order Centrarchiformes; family Sinipercidae; genus Siniperca; species Siniperca chuatsi. Next base: position 686,775 of record NC_058046.1, read on the forward strand.
CTAGGACGCCATTCAGACGGAGCTGCAGACCAGAAGATTTCTCAGCAATACGACGCGCAGCCGAACAAAACGGGGGAACTTTAAAACTTTGTTTTGTTCATCATCTCGATCCGTGATTCAAACACTGAACTCGTTCACCTCTGACGTCTGAAGGGAAGGAAGGCGAGCCGTCAGACGAGCTGATGGCTGGACTGGTGTTTTGAACGTGTCTGCAGTTGTTATATTTCAGTTTTTAAAAGTTTCAATAAATATGCAAATGATTCTTAATGTTTTTGTTATTTTTTGTTGTGTGTCTTGATGGTAGAAGATCACTTATTGTAAGTTTCTGATAAAACAAAGTGTAAAACTGTCCGGCCTCGAGGCGATTTTATGGACTCGACTGGTCTCTGGGGCTTTTCGATTGGACTTGTCTTTGCCTCGAGGAGGTTTTGACTCGTTTCGTCCTCACGGGTGTTCGAACTTGGACCCATCTTGCACTGGTCTAGGTCTTGTAGGGTTTTGACTCAGGTCTCTGGTCTTGGTTGAGGCAAATTCACATATAAAACACCAAAGAATTGTTGGCGGTTCGTTTTCTTTCGACTGATTGTTTCAGCCGTCCGTCCATTTGTCCAATCAGATGGCTGAACATTTAATTCAGAACCAGACATTTACAGCGCGATTAGCTGATGAAATATTAAACAGTGGCTGAAATATTGATGCTGTTAAAAGGCAGCGATTACACATCAGAACGACCTGAATATCTCCTTAAGTGCTGCAGAGTGTTTGCAGACAGCAGCTGCTTTAATAGAAACACTTTAAACAGGCTTTTATTCCGAACAGACCGACTCAAACCTCAACCTTTAAACTTCCCCTTTAGTTTTAGATTTCTATATTTGTTGGTTTATTTTGGATATTCTAGAGACGTTCACCTTGTTGTGAAGTGGTGTTAATGCGTGAGGCGTCCACACATTAACACACGAACACGCAGTACGTGAGGTGAGAGATCTGTCAGTAATGAAGCCTCGTACCCTCGTGCTCGAGCTGCTTTCCGCTGATCGCAGCTGTTCAGTCTCTGCCTGCAACGAACCTGCTGAACGTCTTCAGACCAGAACCCACACGGGGACCAAGAACTGTCACCTCAGTTCATGTCTGTCACATTCAGCAGCACAAAAGATACCAAACCAGAATCTGGATTCAGACTCAGGGACTCTGACTTGCTCTTGTTTCCCCTGCAGTATTCAGGAAGTGCCGATCAGGAGACTGAGTGGAGACTCGACACTTGTTGATGCTGGGAAACAAACATCCTGATTGGCTGAGTAAAGACGGGTCGGCGTGAGCTCCTTCAAGAGTAAAAATGCAATTTTATTTTCCAACAAAGAAAAATAAATCTTTTCACTGCTTCACCAAAGACATCCAGCTGTAGAAATACATGTTATTTATATTTGAGTATCATACAAATAAGCACGCAAACATCCTGATCACATGATTCTGAATTTGTGGGAAATGAAACAAAACAAACATCAGAAAAACACGTTCAGTCTTCGGCTCCGTTACGTTTCAACACGGAGAAGTTTCTGTGCTAGTTCTGCCAGATTGTCGTCTAACGGACTCGACTGAGAACTAAACGTCTTTCTAACAGCGAGACGTCGTCGCGCAGCTGCAGGTTGTCGCTTTGCTCATGGGCACTCCAGCTGCTGCACCTCCTCATTACTCCTCCTCCTCCTCTCCTGACGGCTTCTTTTTTTTCTTCTTCTTGGCGTCTCCTCCCTCCAGCCCGCTGGAGAACTCAGAGCGAATCAGACTGGCCTCCCTCTGCCCAGGAGGAAACCTGAGGAGGAGAAAACCATCACGTTTCAATCAAACGTTAAAATATTCAAAGCCAAAAGCTTCTGTATAAAGTGTGAAGTTACACTTCATGTTCCTGCAGCGACACGTCATGTTCCTGCAGCGACAGTTCATGTTCCTGCAGCGACACTTCATGTTCCTGCAGCGACACTTCATGTTCCTGCAGCGACACGTCATGTTCCTGCAGCAACACGTCATGTTCCTGCAGCGACACGTCATGTTCCTGCAGCGACACTTCATGTTCCTGCAGCACAGTTCATGTTCCTGCAGCGACACGTCATGTTCCTGCAGCGACACTTCATGTTCCTGCAGCGACACGTCATGTTCCTGCAGCACAGTTCATGTTCCTGCAGCGACAGTTCATGTTCCTGCAGCGACACGCATGTTCCTGCAGCACAGTTCATGTTCCTGCAGCGACACGTCATGTTCCTGCAGCAACACTTCATGTTCCTGCAGCGACACGTCAGGTTCCTGCAGCAACACTTCATGTTCCTGCAGCGACACGTCATGTTCCTGCAGCGACACTTCATGTTCCTGCAGCGACAGTTCATGTTCCTGCAGCGACACGTCATGTTCCTGCAGCGACACGTCATGTTCCTGCAGCGACACGTCATGTTCCTGCAGCGACATCGCATGTTCCTGCAGCGACACTTCATGTTCCTGCAGCGACAGTTCATGTTCCTGCAGCGACACTTCATGTTCCTGCAGCGACACGTCATGTTCCTGCAGCGACACGTCATGTTCCTGCAGCGACACTTCATGTTCCTGCAGCACAGTTCATGTTCCTGCAGCGACACGTCATGTTCCTGCAGCGACACGTCATGTTCCTGCAGCACAGTTCATGTTCCTGCAGCGACACGTCATGTTCCTGACTGACAGTTTGTGATCAACATGAAACAAAAGATGAACGACTGTTAGAAAATATCTGGTTCTTTGATAAAAAGCTGAGAAAGACTACGACTCCCAGGGTGCATTTCACTAACAAACAGCCAATCACAGAGCTTCACACTAACGGTGAGCTGAAGATAAAAGATCGGACTGATGAGGAAACAGATTTATTCACTCCCGCTCTGATTCACACCTCAGACTGACTTCTTCTCCATAGCAACAGCAGCAGAGGCTCATGGGTATTGTAGTAAGTGGAGACAGTGAGATGGAGACAGCGAAGTGGAGACAGCAGGTGGAGATCACTCCAGGTGAACGTGTAGAAAGCGACATTTGAATCTGCTGCAGTTTACAGAAGCGCAGCGAGCTAGCTCGGCTAATAGCGAACCGCTACAAACACGCTCAAACGAAGCGTCTGCACGCAGTCGGGCTGTTTCTCGTTTGTCACGAATCTTAAAATGCGGCAGATTCTTGTAAACGTCCTGCTGGCTGACACAAAGAGGCCCCTCCCCCCTCCGCCAGGTGACTTACCTGCAGTGAGTCTTCACTTCACTATTCACTGTTACTGAGTTTATACGGCGACTTTGCTGCTCTACAAACATTTAGTTTTATTTAAAATATTGAATTCTGATCCTGTTCTGAATTTATTCTCTTTTAAAAGACATTTAGAAAAAGAACCGATAAGAATATCGATAAAGAACTGAACTGATAAGGAGTATTGATAAGAGCAGCAGCATCGATAAAAGAGCGTCGCTGGGTCAGCGTGCAAACCGCCGCACTGAGGAGTCACATGACAACATGTAACTTATAATAACAGCTGCCTTTCACTGAATTTAAGTCCGTTAAAAAACACGTATCTGCACCTTTATTCCTGTTAATCCTGTAGGTGAGGCAGGTGCAGCAGAGCCACCAGGTAAAGAGTTAGTCTGAAGCCCTGCGAGCTCATTGGCTGGTGGAGCTGATCCTCCAGCCGCTGCCGTTAAAGCGCCGCAGAAGAAGAGGACGCAGTGAGACAACGCCATTGAAAGCTCAGACGATGGAAACATGAAGTTTCTGTCGGCTTCATGTGTTCGTGTGAGGAAGGCTCCAGCCTCCTCATCGCTCCGCACACAGCTGATGCTCTCAGCTCTTCGGTCTGGTTCTGGTTTCGCTTCCACGCCTCGGACAGGAAGCTCCGCTGAACGCCTCTCTCTGCTGGTCGGCAGCTCGCCGAGGTTAACTGAGGTTATTGATTAAAGGCTGCTGCTGCCAGGAGTGTGTGTGTGTGTGTGTGTGTGTGTGTGTGTGTGTGTGTGCGCAGCAGGAAGTCTTGTGCTAGCAGCCCGACTCTCTGTCCCGCATCAGTCTTTATCTAACCCACCGGTTCAGCACAGCTCCCCCTGCTGGTCAGAACTACAGACTAACGCTTTAAATACTCGTCTCTAACAGCTTCCTGAAAGTTTCCTGGAAAGAACTCCAGCTGTAGGAGAAACAGTGTCACGGCGGGTCCGTCCCACATACAGAGCACCACGTGGTGATTCATCCGCCGCTGAAAATAGTCCCCAACAGATGCACTATTTCCTCCTGCTGAGAAAAACTACAGCGAGCAGCTGTTTGAGGAAATCACTGAGCCTTTTAAACAGGAAGCTGTATGTCTGCGAGGTGTTTTTAAAGATTTACGTCTTCAGCAGGAACCAATGGGCTCGCAGCTGAGAGCCGCAGACAGGAAGTCGGTGTTGAGGGACGGACAAACGTGTTGGTTTGAGTCTGAACATGAGGTTTAATAACAAGAGTAAGAACAAAGGCTAACAGTACAGAACATATTTAACCAATTCTATCAGTTCACGAGGATCACCTGAACGCACCATTACACAACTGACCAGCACCCAAAGGATTGTGGGATACCGAGGAGGTGGGACACACACACCTGTAATTATGTCTCTACTGACTACTAACAGTGTGTGTGTGTGTGTGTGTGTCCATGTCCAGACAAGCCCGCTGTGAGGAGCAGCTGTTAACAACACACACACACAGTAAACATGATCTGCGACTGAAGGGAGCCGTGGCTTTAATTACGTACAGGTGTGTGTGTGTGTGTGTGTGTGTGTGTGTGTGTGTTGCTGTCAGTCATCTCAGCGGGGGGGTGTGTTAATGAGCAGAGACAGACAGACGTGTCAGACACACACACACGCAGAGCAGAGTGTGTGTGTGCCATCGCGTCACGTTAACGAGCAGCTTCTTCTCACCTGGACGAGGTGCTGCTCTGCTGATCTGATCCGCATCAGGCTGGTTACATTTCCTGTAAGCTCTTCACATTAAAAGCATCCCGCTGAAGGCTTTTAATGTGAAGCGGCGGCAGCTCTGGTCAGTAAACTGCGACGTGAAGCCGATCTGAACGCAGCGAAACGTTTACAAACAGTCTCAGACTCTCAGCTGACGGAGGGGGGGCGGCCTGAAGCGGACCGACCCGGGTCCTTACCTCTTTTCTCCAGGTCTGCCCTGTCCTGCAGTCTGGCTGCCCCTGGCCTGGTTCCGGTTCTTGACCGGACTCCCGGCCTGGTTCCGGTTCTTGTTGTGGTTCTTGTACTTGTTGTGGTTGTTGGCCCCGGGGCCCGCGGGGCCCGCGGCGGCGCTCAGGCCCTGCGGAGCGTCTCTGAGGCCGAAGCTCTTGGCGGTGTGTCCCAGGTGGAGCGAGCGGATGTGGAAGATGTGTTTGAGGTGAGCGGGGTAGGTGGTGTACGCCCGCAGGAAGGACTGCAGCGCTGGTGACATCACAGTGACATCACAGGGACACGTCAACCAACAAGGAAGAATAAAAATACGACCAAACAAACACACCGGTGTCACGTACCTTTCTTGGCGGCCTGTAACGACTGAGCGTCTGAGTGAACCGCGTTCTCGAACTCCGTCTGCAGGACGGTGGCTCGCTCCCGGGTCTCCTGCTGCAGAGCGCCGGACGAGCTCTGCCAGAGAGACGGCCGCCGGTTATTCACCACAGACTAGTGCAGGTCAAAGGTCGACACAAACAGTACATACAGTCAAATCGGCCTTCAGGTGTGACCAGCAACACCTGCAGAGCTCCATTACCAAGGGCCTGATTTACCCCCGCTGAAACCTCGTTAAAACCAGACTCTCACCTGCGTGGCCGCGAACACACCTGACACACTCTGTTGCCTAGGGCTGCAACTGATCGATTAATCCGCTGATTACTTTCTCAATCAATTCACCGCCGAGTCTATTAAATGTTAAATAGTGAAAGAAAAGCATTCACGATTCCTCCAAGGCCACCTGATGTCTTTAACGCGTTTGTTTCAGAAACTAAAATCATTGATCGATCATCGAAATAGCTGCGATTAATTTTCTGTCGATCAACTAATCGATTACTCGTTTCAGCTCTAGTGTGAACGCATGTGTGTATAAACAGAACTGCATGTATGTACGCTGATTATATCCGGCGTTTACTGCTACGTGTCCATCAGCAGCACTGTAGGCTTCCTGACCTTTTACTGCCCTGGGTTTTACCTGTCAGGCACATACAGGCTGGTTTACCAGACCACCAGGGGACCAAAGGCTTTGGGATCATCATGAGGCAGTTAATAAATGTATAGTTAATTAAAACTACAAAGTAATGAATACTAATACAAATAAAAATGTACAGGTTGACATGAAGGGGCCCGCAGCTCATTCTGTGAAGCAGGTTAATCCAGACCTGCAGGCAGCGCTCAGGGGTGAAAAAAGCACCTCGACCTCCTCTGCATGATTTCAGGGTAAAAAATAAATCTGTATTTTGATCGGGTTTGATTTACACGTCAGTCAAAGTCATAAGGCAGTAAAAACAGAACTATTTGTAGTAAAGATGCAAATATAACATCTGTCTTTAAGGATCAGGTCTCTCAGAGAAACTAAACTACATTTTGAAAAGTCGGCCTAACTTACACCCTTGATTTTTATGGAGAGTGTCATTAGCAATTTCACCATAATGTAATTTGCTAGATTGATATACATTTTTATAAATACAGGAAACATCATTTCATATTTTTTAGTATAGTTGAATAACCCCTGACGTCACTGTTCCCCCCACCCCCGAAATCTATTTAACCAACTTATTGGAGGTTCAGTAAAATGAAAAGGGAAAGTATAAAGTCTATCAATTGTTTTTACGCTCTATTTTAAGTATTTAACCATATATACACACACACACAGTATATATATATATATATATATATATATATATATAGATATATATATAGATATATATATATAGATATATATATATAGATATATATATATAGATATATCTCTATTGATGCATTCAGATCGTTGACTCGTCTGATAACTTCAGCTTCATAGGATTGTACAATAAAATGCAGCTTTCCCTCGGTAACCAAAATCTAAATGTGATCGATTACATTATCATTATCTATTGTCTATTTTGATGGCAGTGACGGGGCCCCTGCTGTCGGGCCCCTCAGCTGTGGAACTTCCTGCCTGGAGATCTCAGGAAGACGAACTCAGTGTCCTGCTTTAAATCTCGTACGGCTTTTTCTGATGTAATTATTGAAATTATTTAATCATGTTTCTATCTTAAGTTCTGGATCTTATTTGCTTTTATTATATGTTTTTATTGTAAAGCACTTTGTAACTTTGTTTTGAAAGGTGCTGTATGTATAAAGTTATTATTATTATTATTTCATAGCATAATGTAGTTCAAATGGAGCCCCAGTCCTACAACAACGAGAGACGATCAGAGAAAAGACTCAAAGAGTCCCAAACATGATGTTTGCTTCAGTATGTTTCTGAAAACAGGCTTCATGTTCAACAGATGTTTAAATAAAGGTTAATATAAACCAGTGTGATGATGTCAGAGAGTCAGCAGCCTAAATCTCTTCTGACAGTCTGAGAGTCGGCGTGTGAAGAGACACAAGCATCAGATCATCACAGAGGTCCAACATGTTTGAATCGTCAGAAACTAAAACCTGAACCTGCAGATGTTTCCTGTTTCAACCTGCTGCAGGAGTCGCATCAGGTTTCTTTATAAACCGCTTCAATGAAATTGTCTGAACCGATCCTTCACAAACACGCCCCCCCTGCTGGTTTTACTGTCACTACAAGTCTTTTTTATTCAGTCTTTGTTGGAGCTCTTCAGCCTGACACCGTCACGTTTAGGGCTTCAGAAAGAAAAAGAAACTGTGTTTGTGTTTAAAAACATTATTCTTATCACCATCAGAGAAACAGCAGGTGGTTTCACCGTCTGAGTCTCAGCTGCCTGTTGGTTCAGACTCTCAGTACAGAGTCCAGTCTCCAGACTGAGCAGAACCCTGGAACCCACAGCAGTCTTCCAAAAACCTTGGACCTACTCAGAGACCCCCAGTACTCCACTCCAAACCTAAGGGACCCCAGAAACCCCTTTAGAGTCTCTGTGATTCCCACGAACCAGGAAACCAAAAGGTTCCTGAAATCCTGGAATCCTTACAGAACACTGGGACTCCCCTAATATCCCCTCACAGACACCTGGAACCTCCAAATACACCATTGGGAAACCCTAACGGGCAACTGGAACCTCAACAAAAACCCTGAAAAACCTTCAAAAGATGCTGGACCCCCCTTATGAAACCTTTAAACACCTCAAACATCCCTTTAATCTTTTTGAGAAGCCCATGAATGGCTTTAAAGACCAACAGAACTCCATCAGAAACACTGAAATCCCTTAAATACACCACTGGGATAACCTGAAGGGCAACCGGAACCTCAACAAAGTACCCAAGGTTTACCTCAAATACCCCGGGCATCTCCTTCCCAAACAAACACAACACAAAGAGCAGCACCATCCCTCAAAGTGTCTCGGAGTTCCTTTAAAGTGTAGTGGAACCTTAAAGATGCAAAAAAGTCTGTTTGTTTAAAAGTCTGGATACCCCCTAAAGGACCACTGAAACCCAATCAAGGGTACCAAGAACCACTCTTAAAACACCTGTAACATCCCTTGAATCGTTTAAAGGCAGCCTAACAGACCACTGGAACTCTAGAAACCCCTTCAAAAAGGCACCTCCAAATACACCTGGATCTCTGAAGCCAAGGTGTGAGGATAAAGGTGTCTTACCTTGCTGTGGTATTTGCCCCGCCCCTTGTAGGTGTCATCCATCATCAGACTGGACAGGATGTCCAGCAGCTTCATCTCTGATAGGCTGAAACACAAGAACCGCCCCTACAGTCAAAACCAGGAAGAGGACCAACAGAAATACTGTAATAGTACCATCAGTGTGGTACTACTACGAAGAGATTCAACGAGATGAATCGTGACCGTAAAACATTTGATTCAGAGCAAAAAAAGATTGGAAAACGGAAAAAAAGGCAAAGGTACAAGACTGTGTACATAAATATTTTAGGAGTGAAGGAACTACGCAGCCCATAAACCATTGCAAAGGATACCTTTCCAACAGCTTCCAACCGAACGCTGCTATCGTTCGGTTGGAAGGGTTTTTCTTGAATTTAACCTTTGACAGTATTATAGTGAAGTGATTCTGTCAGAAGGGGACATCATGGCTGCTCGGAGGTAAACGTGAACGATCGTAGAGTTCAGTGGTAGCAGTAACTCACTAGCTAAACCTGTTTTAAGTTGTAAGTGTGTAAAAGTAAAAAAAAAAAATGCTCACTAGCCGTTTGGGGGTTTGCGTTCGCGGATGCAGTAAACATTTCCATGGTAACAGCTAGCTCCACCAATCAGAGACTTTGCTGTTACACTTTAGGATTGTGGGTAGTGTAGTACTTCTCCATGATATCGTGAATAAAACGTGTTTTTCTTCATACAGACCTACAGCAGCGTATACCATCGTTTCACAATCTCACAGCTCGTGGTAAGTCTGCCTTGGATGGTTACGACATTATGGCGAATCATCAAAATCCTCTATTTTTCACTTCCAGAAGCTCACTGAGCGGTGGTGGTAACTGACATGGTGTCCTACACGTATTTTGATGCAGTCAGAAGTTGATTTGCTTTGATGGCTGTCAGTCAACAGACCTGATGTTGTGATTGGCCAGCTCGGTGATGAAGGCGGTCTCAGCGGGAGTGAGGAAGATGAGGCTGCTTCCTCTTCCTCCGATACGAGCCGTCCGACCGACACGATGAACGTACTCTGCTGCTGCCGACGGAGGAGTGTACTGAAAACACACAAAGTGATGTTGTTAAGCAGTAACTGTAGTAGTGTTGTGTAGTGCTTTTTAACCACACCCACAAAAGGATCCTATGCTTTGATTGGCTGGAAGGTGTTCATTATTTCCAGGCATGGATGGATTACTGAACCGGCCTACTGGGCGCAGGCTCGGACCGCAAAGAGACACTCGCTCCCGTGTGCTCATCACAACATGATGATGATCAGATGATCTTAACCACTGATTGGAAGAGAAAACCCTGAACTGAACTCTCTAATCCTTACTCGCCCTGTGAAACTGTGTGTACTCAGCTATGGCAAGAAAAGTTTGTGTTTTCCTGTCCTAACTGTAGTTCCCAAACTGTGGCTCGGGGCCTCAAGCGGTCTCCAAAATAAATCTGAGGGGTCACAAGATCACTATCTTCTTCTTAACAAGTCATTTTTGGTGGAAACTTGAGTCCTTAAAGTCTTATTTTCTTAATTTGTTTTTACCAATCTGCTACTGCAGTGAGAACATTTCTACTTGTTTCTAAAATCACGTTTCATTTGTCTGCATTCTATATAAAATATATATATTGTATAAAAAAATAAAACAGTGCACCAACCTGCAGTAATTATTAAAGGAAGAAAGAAAAAATGTTTACATAAAGTTACACAAAACTGTTGACTTTAACAAATTTATGCTTTTCACCTCTTTCAGCCTCTAAAAACCCTTCAAATGAAACAATCTGAGAAGTGAAAATCACTTTTTGTTTGAACTGCATGCTGAGACAAGTTGTTGGATTTAGACATTATTTAATATTAAGGGGTCACAAGACCACTGCTGCCATAAATAATTACCTGAACGATCCAGGTGACCTGAGGAAGGTCCAGACCTCTGGCTGCTACATCCTGAAACACATATTTTTATAACATAAATACAGTGGTGTGAAAAAGTGTTTGCCCCCTTCCTCATTTTTAAATTTTTTTTTGCATGTTTGTCCACCTCTGAATGGCTGAAGAAGAACAAAATGAAGACTTTGGAGCGGCCTAGTCAAAGTCCTGACCTGAATCCTATTGTGATGCTGTGGCGTGACCTTAAAAAGGCAGTTCATGCTCGAAAACCCTCCAATGTGGCTGAATTACAACAATTCTGCAAAGATGAGTGGGCCAAAACTCCTCCACAGCGCTGTAAAAGACTCACTGCAAGTTATCGCAAACGCTTGATTGCAGTTGTTGCTGCTAAGGGTGGAGCAACCAGTTATTAGGTTTAGGGGGCAATCACTTTTTCACACAGGGCCATGTAGGTTTGGATTTTATTTTCCCCTTAATAATAACAACCTTCATTTAAAAACTGCATTTTGTGTTTACTTGTGTTATCTTTGACTAATATTTAAATTTGTTTGTTGATCTGAAACATTTAAGTGACAAACATGCAAAAAAATAAGAAATCAGGAAGGCAAACACTTTTTCACACCGCTGTATAACACATAGTGTAACATATGTTGGATATGCTGCAGTATTTGTTTTGGGTGGTTGTGACGGGGGCACGAACAGACCTGAGAACTAACACAGACAGCATGGTGAAACAGAAACACTGACCGTACACAGCAGGACTCCAGACTGAGACACTGCAAACTGCTGGAAGACCTCTGAGCGCTCCTGGAGGAGAAAACAAACACACCCACGCTGACTGCCAGCTGATCACGAAAACACGCAAACACTGAGGAGCAGAGAAACACTGGATTTTCACCAGACAGCAAAAGACGGTCCTACCTCCTGTTTCATGTTGCCATGGAGACGCAGGAAGCTGAGCTGAGGCTTTTGATTGGTCGAGGGCCCAGAGAGGACGGAGGTGAAGAGAGAGTGGAGGAACTCGACGGCCTCGCAGCTCGAGACGAAGACGATGAGTTTGTTGTTCTGAGAAAACTGAACAACAACAACGACAGACCGTCAGTTCATGACGGTGACAGTTTACTGCCAATCTGCTGTCAACCAATCAGGCTGCTGCAACTAAAAATGACCTGAGCCATTCCCCTGATCTAAACGATTTGACGGAAACTAGACTTGCAAGTGAGTATTTGCACCAAATTTGGTATCATATGGCGAAAGTATCGGTGATCTTAGTTGAGCTGAAACGATCAGGAAGGAGATTTACAGGAAATCTGGTCATATATTATATATATATATATATATATATATATATATATATATATATATATACACACACACATAAACTGTATATTCATATTACAAATATATATTTTTATTGTCTACCTTGCATTTGTCCAGTATGAAAGCAGCCAGACAGACCAGTCTGATCTTACTGGGAACCACCACCACAAACTGCTTCAGAGCCTCTGGTACAGCAAAGCTCTCTGATTGGCTGGCTGTGCTGGGGTCAGAGGTCACGGTAGAGCTGGTAGTGAGGTCAGAGGAGGCGGGGCCAGACACGTGGACGTTGACTGGGTCGTTAAGACAAACATCCGCTAACCGAGTCACACCTGAAACACAGCAGGCAAGACAGACGGCATCAGTAAGCAAAGCAGTCCGCTGCGTGGAAACAGTCACTTTGCTGCCGAGACTGCAGGACGTTCACAGAGAGACGGCAGAGTGGCGGCAGTGTGGCGTGCCCGGGGGACGGGTACACGGGCATCAAAGGCATCACACAATCTCAATACTTTGAACTTGGTGTGTTTGTTCTTGTTCATGTACTATATTCCTTTTTATGATATGGTGTTATGTTTTCTGGGTAACCCTCAGCATCATGTTAGATATATATGACGGAAACTGTGGATTGTATATCGAAAAACTTTTGTACCCAATAAACAACAAGTTGCAAAAAAAAAAGAGAAACACAGCAGGATGTTATACTGGTTTCTGTTTGTCCAGCTGCTGATCCATGATCCGGCTGAACACCAGCTACTGTTTCTGTTCAATGAAAAACACTTTGACAGGATTTTCTCTGAATCAGAGAAAGAGACGATGCAGAACCTGCCTGAGAATCCTGCTGTTTCTAAGTTTCCTTCAGTCTCACAGTGATCCAGAGACAGCTGTCTGTCCGTCCACGGGTCCACTGCAGACAGGAGCTGCTGACTGCTGGTTCGGCTGCTTTAATGGGACAGTTTGACTAAATACAAGAATGCACAACAAATATAGGCGTATATATATATGTATATATATATATATATGTATATATATATATATGTGCGCATCTTGAAGGTGGGGGCAGTTGTCTCAACTTTGTCTGAGAAACCCGACTTTAAACAATATAAAATATATATATATATATATATATATATATATATATGAGTATATAGTATATGAAGTAAAGTGACCTCCAAGGAGAAAATAGTTTAAATAAAGAATTAAAATAAAAAAATAAAGAAAACAGAAAAATAAGATGCATCACGTTAAGATGCAGCAACGAGTTCACAGAGAGTTTTTAGTTTTTACCGTGAGTCAGTGTAGCCGACAGCAGGACGTTCTGTCTGCTCGGTCCTGTAGAGTTCAGACTGTTTAATATGACGGTCAGATCCTTCTCAAAACCCAGGTCCAACGTCCTGAACACACACACACACACACACACACACACACACACACACACACACACAGATCATCGACACTGTGCAGAAATCTTTATCGAAATTGTTACCAGACGCTCAAAACGTGTAGAAGTTGTCTCGTCATGTTTTGGAGACACAGGAGGGAAAAAGTAACTGCTGCTAAAACCACAACGTCTCCTTTTAACATGTGCGTTTCTACACCTGTTCAATATCCAACACGTATGTGCAGGTGTTTCAACGGTGGAGTCTATGCGAGCAGTTTCCCAGGAGAAAAGCAAATACTTTGTGTGGATCTGTAACTCCAGACAGAACTGACATGGAGTTCCTCAGGGCTCGATTCTTGATCCACTTCTGTTTAACCTCGACATGCTTCCGCCAGCTCAGATCATGAAAAACAACCAAATCTCTTTCCATAATGACACAGATGACACTGACGTCTGTATCGCTGCGGGCATGTTAAAGTCCTGCGTCCTCCTGATTAAAACGTTCACACACTTTGCTGTAGAAATAAAGGAAACATTCATATCAACGTAAGCGTGAAACGTGAGTTACCGGTCGGCCTCGTCCAGGATCAGCCAGCGAACAGCACTGAAGGCGATGCTCAGAGTGTTCTTGATGTGATCCACCAGACGTCCTGGGGTTGAAACCAGGATGTTGATGCCTTTACGTAGCCTGAAGAGAGAGGTCAGTCAGTTATAATGTTATACTGAGCTCCAGAGGACCAACTCTTGACACATTAATGACTCCATGATCTTTCCTCTAGCGCCCCCCTCAGGACAAACGTTATATGTTTAGCTCCACGGCTGTAAGAACAGGTGAATCATCAGCTTGTTGTTTGTTCAGGCTGTGGCTGTAATGAACGCTGCAGCCTCGAGGGGACCGACTTCCCCAGCTGTGAGAAGAGATTCATCTCTGTTTTGGGGCAACAGAATCTTTACAACCTCTTCCAGGACTCCTGGAAACTCATTAAGGACTCCTTTAACTCCTCAAGGACCTTCAGGGCTCTAGACCTTCTTCAGGGACTCTTTCCTCAAGATCCCTAGCACTTCCTCTATTACTCCTTCTCAAGGCCAATTAAAAGTTCCTCATGGAATCCTTGAACCTACTCAAGGACCTCTAGCAGCACTTTAGGCAAAAAGTGCAGAAGGAGAAGAAGAGGAGGAGGACTGGAGGAGGAGCAGGTGAGTACAGGTGCTGTACCTGGCCTTCTCTGCTTTCCTCTTCTCTCCTCCCATCAGGACGCCCGGGACGATCCAGGTAAACGGCTTCAGAGAGAGAGAGACAAAACACCTGAATCAGCTGTTGCTATTAACAACACTTCCTGCAGCTCCTTCACAGTAAAAGTCTTCCTGAACGGTTACTGTGAAGCAGCTGGAGGCCCCGGTCTGGGGCTGGAACCAGTCCTGAACACCGGCCCCTCTTTACTGCTGCGATTAGCGCTGAAACCATTAGCTGATTAATCAGAAAATTAATCAGCAGCTGTTTCGTTAAACGAACAGTTGTTGATGTCATTTTTCAAGCAAAAACTGATGAAGGCCATGACAAGTGACTGAAAGCTCTGGTGATTAGGATTTCTTGTCAAATTGCTGTTCAGGTTTTCGTGCCTTGTTTCAGGCTCTGGAGCGACTGACCTTTGACCCTCAACGTGTCGCTGCAGTTTCTAACATGCAGAGTAAACGCTGGCACTCGCGAGGTAGGGTTCGTGCTCGGCTCTGATTGGTGCATTCAGGAAAAGGGGTGGTGCTTAGGATCAGTTGATTAGGAGTAAAACATAAT
Organism: Siniperca chuatsi; assembly: GCF_020085105.1. Classification (NCBI taxonomy): domain Eukaryota; kingdom Metazoa; phylum Chordata; class Actinopteri; order Centrarchiformes; family Sinipercidae; genus Siniperca; species Siniperca chuatsi. The sequence continues at coordinate 701,929 of NC_058046.1, forward strand.
CTGATATAACAACCAATTTCAGTATTGATAATCTGGAGCCAGTAACAACCAGAGAGATATGTTTTATTACCTTCAGAAGCTTCTGGAAGGTCTGAAACGTCTGCTGGGCGAGCTGACAGACAGACAGGCAGACAGACAGGCAGACAGACAGGCAGACAGACAGGCAGACAGAGAGACAGACGGACAGGCAGGCAGAGAGACAGACAGACAGACAGACAGACAGACAGACAGAGAGACAGACAGAGAGACAGACAGACAGGCAGGCAGGGAGACAGGCAGACAGACAGTTAGACAGAGAGACAGACAGAGAGACAGACAGGCAGGCAGGCAGGCAGGCAGGCAGGCAGACAGACAGACAGACAGACAGACAGACAGACAGACAGGCAGAGGCAGGCAGGCAGGCAGGCAGGCAGACAGACAGACAGACAGACAGACAGACAGACAGGCAGGCAGACAGACAGACAGGCAGGCAGGCAGACAGACAGAAACGCAGACAGACAGACAGACAGACAGACAGACAGGCAGGCAGGCAGGCAGGCAGACAGACAGACACGCAGACAGGCAGACAGACAGACAGACAGAGAGACAGACAGACAGGCAGACGGACAGGCAGGCAGAGAGACAGACAGACAGACAGACAGGCAGACAGACAGGCAGACAGGCAGGCAGACAGGCAGGCAGACAGGCAGGCAGACAGACAGACAGAGAGACAGACAGACAGAGAGACAGACAGAGAGACAGACAGACAGGCAGGCAGGGAGACAGGCAGACAGACAGTTAGACAGAGAGACAGACAGAGAGACAGACAGGCAGGCAGGCAGGCAGGCAGAGAGACAGACAGACAGACAGGCAGACAGACAGAGAGACAGACAGACAGGCAGACAGGCAGGCAGACAGACAGACAGACAGGCAGGCAGGCAGGCAGGCAGGCAGGCAGGCAGACAGACAGACACGCAGACAGGCAGGCAGACAGACAGACAGACACGCAGACAGGCAGGCAGGCAGACAGACAGACAGACAGACACGCAGACAGGCAGGCAGGCAGACAGACAGACAGACAGACAGGCAGGCAGACAGGCAGGCAGACAGACAGACAGACAGACAGACAGACAGACAGACAGGCAGACAGGCAGGCAGACAGACAGACAGACAGACAGACAGACAGGTGGAGAGTTAGTGAATCATGTTTAAACAGGTGAACCTGCTCTTTACATCTTCAGTCTTTGAGCTTCACCTTAAAGGAACAGTTCAACATTTTGAAGCTGGAGCCAGGTCGTGGTTAGCTTAGCTTAGCATAAAGACTGGAAACAGGGGGAAACAGCTAGCCTGGCTCTGTCCAGCACCTCAAAGATCACCGATTAACCTGCTGGACCTGGTTTGTTTAATCCGAACACAACCGGAGATGTTGGTCGGACAAAACGAGACGTCACTTTGGACTGAGAAGGTCAGAACAGTCTGCTGACATTTTATAGACTAAACAATGAATGTATTGATCATAAAACTAATTGTCAGATGAATCAATAATGAAACGAGTCGCAGCTCTATGGAACATTTCGTCGTTTACATGAAGGCAACAGGAGCGGGTGTTTAATCAGAACGAACCTCTCTGGTCGGGACGATGATGACGGCCAGAGGACCGTCGGACCTGCTGACCTTCGGCCGAACCGCCTGCAGACTCTGAACCAGGGGGACGGCGTAGGACAGGGTCTTACCTGCAGAGACACGTCCAGCCGTCACTGACTGACTCCGGTTCACGTTGTTCGCGTCCACGGAGACGAGTTACAGCCACGAGTCAGAAAACAGTGTGTTCAAGCGTTTAAAATGTGTGTGTGTGTCACCTGAGCCCGTCTGAGATCGAACTACGGCGTCTCGTCCCGACAGAAGAACTGGAATAGTCTGTTTCTGAACACTGAGCGCACACACACACACGCACACGCACACACACACACACACACACAGTAACACCAATGTCAGGGTTAAGACCTGGGTTCAGTCTCACAGGTAATGAATGCAGGTCAGTGGAATGTGTGTGTGTGTGTGTGTGTGTGTGTGTGTGAACTCACCTGGTCACTGTGGAAACATTCAGGACTTTGTTCAGTGTGGCCACCTGGTGGACAGAAACCAGCCAATCAGAACACAGAACACCCAGAACGCACTGATCATTTATTATATATTTTCGGAATGTGAGGACATTTTGGCCGGTCCTCACAAAGATGGAAGTACAAGGATGTGTGTGTGTGTTACCAGGTGTGTGTGTGTGTGTTACCAGGTGTGTGTGTGTGTGTGTGTGTGTGTGTGTGTGTGTTACCAGGTGTGTGTGTGTGTGTGTGTGTGTGTGTGTGTGTGTTACCAGGTGTGGGTGCAGGTCCAGGTCTGAAAATGAGTCACTGGTGAAAATCTTCTCCTTTAACTGAGAGACAACAGGCCTGGAGGAGGAGGAGGAGGAGGAGGAGGAGGAGATGAAGGAGGGAGGAGGAGATGAAGGAGGGAGGGGGAGATGAAGGAGGGAGGAGGAGGAGATGAAGGAGGGAGGAGGAGGAGGAGATGAAGGAGGGAGGAGGAGATGAAGGAGGGAGGGGGAGATGGGAGGGGAGGATGAAGGAGGGAGGAGGAGGAGGAGATGAAGGAGGGAGGAGGAGGAGGAGATGAAGGAGGGAGGAGGAGGAGGAGGAGAAAGTTCATTAGAGACTGATTAAATATCTGATTGATTAATAAACAGGATCGATCAGCAATATCTAAGAAAAGGTGACGTCAGCTGGCTCTGATATGAACCAATCAGAATCAGAGGGCGGTCTGTTCAGCCAATCAGAGGAGGAGCTGCGTACCTGTGGATCTCGGGGATATCTGGGTTGTGTTTGAACAGGGAGGAGGTCTTGATGCTGCTCCTTCCTGTTTCCTTCGCTCCATCCTTCTCCTTCGTCTTCGTCTTCTTCTTCGGTGGTGCCTGCTCAGTGGCTGGAGACTGGACGACACAGGGTTAATAATTATTAATAATAATAATAAAAACAATACTGCGGAGACAATGTTTCCCTCAGGTGACTGGTGAGACAGGTGTGAGCAGTGTTTACCTGAGTGTCTGCGGGAGGAGGGGCTTCAGCCTCCGGCTCCTCCTCCTCTGCTGTGTCACTGAGCTGCCGTCTCCTCTGCTCCTCTGAGGAGCTGAGCCTCCTCTTCTCTGCTCGCTGCTTCTTCTGGAGGTCGGACAGAGAAACAAACTCACCTGAGACTCAGGTGAGACTCAGCTGAGTCTCAGGTGGGCGGAACCTGGACTGACCTGACCTGAGAGACACGATCAGCTGGAACATGAAGAGCGTAAACAGGAAACCTGTTTTAGACAGCGCACGAAGCTCGTCGCACAATGATCAGGGTTCATCTGTTGGTACGACGCAGGGCTGGACTACAAAAAGGGCCGAGACCCCGAGGCCTCCGGGCCCCAGACCTCCGGGCCCCAGACCTCCGGGGCTCCAGGCCTCCGGGCCCCAGGCCTCGGGGCCCCAGGCCTCCGGGCCCCAGACCTCCGGGCCCCAGACCTCCGGGGCTCCAGGCCTCCGGGCCCCAGGCCTCGGGGCCCCAGACCTCGGGGCCCCAGACCTCCGGGCCCCAGACCTCCGGGGCCCCAGACCTCGGGGGCCCCAGACAGGTTAATGTGGCCGTGGTGAATGTTCAGTGAGCGCTCGGTGTTTGACATGCGGCCGAAGTGAAGACAGAAACAAGTCGATTCAAGTCCAACAAACACCGACCGCAGCGTAACACACAAGGACGGGAGGAGCGAAGGAGCAGCGAAGGAGCAGCGAAGGAAAGGAGCAGCAAAGGACGGGAGGAGCGAAGGACGGGGGAGCGAAGGAGCAGCAAAGGAAAGGAGCAGCAAAGGAAGGGAGGAGCGAAGGACGGGGGAGCGAAGGAGCAGCAAAGGAGGAGCGAAGGAAAGGAGTAGCAAAGGACGGGAGGAGCGAAGGAGCAGCGAAGGAGCAGCGAAGGAAAGGAGCAGCAAAGGACGGGAGGAGCGAAGGAGCAGCGAAGGAAAGGAGCAGCAAAGGAAGGGAGGAGCGAAGGACGGGGGAGAGAAGGAGCAGCAAAGGAGGAGCGAAGGAAAGGAGTAGCAAAGGACGGGAGGAGCGAAGGACGGGGGAGCGAAGGAGCAGCAAAGGAGGAGCGAAGGAAAGGAGCAGCAAAGGACGGAGGAGCGAAGGAGCAGCAAAGGAGCAGCAAAGGAGGAGCGAAGGAAAGGAGCAGCAAAGGACGGGAGGAGCGAAGGAGCAGCGAAGGAGCAGCAAAGGAGCAGCGAAGGAAAGGAGCAGCAAAGGACGGGAGGAGCGAAGGAGCAGCGAAGGAGCAGCGAAGGAAAGGAGCAGCAAAGGACGGGAGGAGTGAAGGAGCAGCGAAGGAAAGGAGCAGCAAAGGACGGGAGGAGCGAAGGACGGGGGAGCGAAGGAGCAGCAAAGGACGGAGGAGCGAAGGACGGGGAGCGAAGCGAAGGAGCAGCAAAGGAGGAGCGGAAGGAAAGGAGCAGCAAAGGACGGGAGGAGCGAAGGAGCAGCGAAGGAGCAGCGAAGGAAAGGAGCAGCAAAGGACGGGAGGAGCGAAGGACGGGGGAGCGAAGGAGCAGCAAAGGAGGAGCGAAGGAAAGGAGCAGCAAAGGACGGGAGGAGCGCGAAGGACGGGGAGCGAAGGAGCAGCAAAGGAGGAGTGAAGGAAAGGAGCAGCAAAGGATGGTAGGAGCGAAGGACGGGGAGCCGAAGGAGCAGCAAAGGAGGAGCGAAGAAAGGAGCAGCAAAGGGACGGAGGAGCGAAGGAGCAGCGAAGGAAAGGAGCAGCAAAGGACGGGAGGAGCGAAGGAGCAGCGAAGGAGGAGCGAAGGAAAGGAGCAGCAAAGGACGGGAGGAGCGAAGGACGGGGGAGCGAAGGAGCAGCAGAGGAGGAGCGAAGGAAAGGAGCAGCAAAGGACGGGAAGAGCGAAGGACGGGGAGCGAAGAAGCAGCAAAGGAGGAGCGAAGGAAAGGAGCAGCAAAGGACGGAGGAGCGAAGGAGCAGCAAAGGAGGAATGAAGGAAGGGAGGAGCGAAGGAGGAGCGAAGAAGGAGGAGCAAAGGAGGAGCGGAGGAAGGGGGAGGGAAAGCTTGTTAATGATTGATTTGATACGTGATCGATCAGCAGGAGGAGCAGCAGGAGGAGCAGCAGAGAGGAGCAGCAGGAGGAGCAGCAGAGTGGAGCAGCAGAGAGGAGCAGCAGGAGGAGCAGCAGAGAGGAGCAGCAGGAGGAGCAGCAGGAGGAGCAGCAGAGTGGAGCAGCAGAGAGGAGCAGCAGGAGGAGCAGCAGAGAGGAGCAGCAGAGTGGAGCAGCAGGAGGAGCAGCAGGAGGAGCAGCAGAGAGGAGCAGCAGGAGGAGCAGCAGGAGGAGCAGCAGGAGGTTTTGCGGCTCAGTGTTGGGAGGACGCCTGCAGCTGATGGAGCTGCTGTTTCTCCGACAGGAGGAATTGAACGCGACGTCAGCTGATACTCACTGTGGCCCATCTCTGCTGAGCAGTCAGAGGCTTCCTCCTGGATGATGAAGAGGAGGAGAAACTGCTGCTGATGTTCAGGCACAGCTGGTCCTCTGCTGATGACGTCATCACCAACACACCTGATCCACAGACAGACAGGTTACAGTCAGATTACTTAAATGGATTTAATGATTTCAGACTCGAACCAAACTTCATTCAAAAAACAGCATGATATCAAACATTAATCATTAACTATGCAGCTGTATATTCAGCATGTGTACGATCCAACAAACAGCTCATCGTTTTCAACTGCTTCACTGTCACCACGCAGATTACACACATTATTATTATTATTATTATTATTATATTTGAGGAGGAAAGTAGCAAAGTCATGTATCCACAATTGACATAAGATAAGCTTATAAACTGATACACCACTGTAGTTAGATAGCATTACAGTACGCAGCGTTAGCACATGGACAACCTATTTTATTAAAACCACAGACGGTTGATTTATTTGACTTGTGCCGAACTAAAGAGTGACCCTTGTCAGTGTGTTCAGGGTTCATTGGCATATTTTATGACCTATGTTTCACTGGCTGACAGGTAAGGAGACGTTAAACTGACACGTTTCTGAATGGAGTCCGGCGTGACGCACGGAAGGATCAGCGTCCGCTAAAGCTAGCCTGTTTAGCAATGTTAGCGCTGACTTAAAAACAGTAAAGAAGCACAAACGAGCAAAATGTGTCATAAGAACATTTATGATGTTAAACTTCCACAAAATAACAAGATCAGCTCCACGCACACACACACACACACACACACACACACACACACACACACACACACACACACACACACACACAAACAAACACGTGTGTGTGTGTGTCTCAGGCTCAGTTGTAGCGCAGCAGCTAATGCTAGCCGCATGCTAACAGCAGCTGCTTCAGGCTGAACATGTGAAGAAAAGCAGTGAAACAAAGAAAAAGAGAAAAGGAGAAACTGCACGAACTCACCGTGGAAGATCACCAACGCGCGTGGGGAACTCTTCCTGGTTCGTCACGGAAGCCCCGCCTCCTTCACAGCTGATTTAGTGGACATGCGCAGTAGCTTCACTTCTTATTTTGAAAGTTTTTTGTTCACACAGCGACAGGAAATATTTTCAAAACTCACATATAAACACATGAGTTCTAACTCTGAGTAATTCTTCTTGTTGGAAACAAACAAACAAAAAGAGCAAAGCTGAGGGAGTCAGTCAGGGTCCACATGGACTCTGCAGGTTCAGGTCTCAGGCTGAAACTGTTTGTTCCAGAATGAACTGAAGCAGGGTTCATTCCGTCTCTGCGGGTCCGGGATCAGGACCCGAGTCAGGCAGCGGGTCAGTCTGACCTGCAGGAACTTTACTCAAGTACTGCACTTAAATACGGACCAGAGGGTAGATCACCAGACCTGGTCCGAGAGGGAACGTGAGGCTGGTAAGACCCGGTCCAAAATAGACCCAAAGATAACTAGACCCGATCTACAAGGGACCCAAGCACAGTCAGACCCAGTCTGAAACCAGAACTGAGGTTAATTAGACCTGATCCAGAAGGGGCCTGAGGACACACTGACACACAGACCTGAGACCTGCTGGACCAGATCCACTTATTGTAATTTGGACTCGGCCCAATTCGGGTCCTGGGTCGGGTCTTTGTTTCTAGGAGTCTCGTGGACCTGTGAAGACCTCCAGTCTATAATGACATCTGAACAGGGGGGGCCCAGACCAGCAGAGTCCGTCTGGGCTCGATGCTGGCGGTCGGTGCCTTGCTCCGAGGCCTCCCGGCAGGACGAGCGGAGCGTCGGAGACAAACCGTCCATCATCTCCTCAGCAGCCGTCACGTCCCGTTCCCCTCCCGCTCCGCGCCCCGCTGTCCACGGGAAGGCTTAAAAATAGAGCTGTCAATCAAGCGGCGAGCCCGGCGCCGCTGGGACTCGGGCCGCCGCGCAGGAGGAGTAATTATAGTCATTTACCAAAATCAGCACTTTGAAACGGCGGCGGAGCGTCTGTGTGGCGGAGCGGCTCAGCGAACAGACGGGACGAGATGTTTCAACATGAAGGTCTGAAGGAAACGTCCCAAACTGTGATAACTGCTTTCAGATCAGATCAGAGCCGCTGCTGAGCGGCCTGACAGGAGACAGCTGCTGTCTGTCTGTCTGTCTGACAGGAGACATCAGCTGCTGTCTGTCTGTCTGTCTGACTGACTGTCTGTCTGTCTGTCTGACAGGAGACATCAGCTGCTGTCTGTCTGTCTGTCTGACTGACTGTCTGTCTGACAGGAGACATCAGCTGCTGACAGGAGACAGCTGCTGTCTGTCTGTCTGTCTGTCTGTCTGTCTGTCTGTCTGTCTGACAGGAGACAGCTGCTGTCTGTCTGTCTGACTGACTGTCTGTCTGTCTGTCTGACAGGAGACAGCTGCTGTCTGTCTGTCTGTCTGTCTGTCTGTCTGTCTGACAGAGACAGCTGCTGTCTGTCTGTCTGTCTGTCTGTCTGTCTGACTGACTGTCTGTCTGTCTGTCTGACAGTGCTGTCTGTCTGTCTGTCTGTCTGTCTGTCTGTCTGAGTCTGACAGGACAGACAGCTGCTGTCTGTCTGTCTGACTCTGTCTGTCTGTCTGTCTGACAGTGCTGTCTGTCTGTCTGTCTGACTGTCTGACAGGAGACATCAGCTGCTGTCTGTCTGTCTGTCTGACTGACTGTCTGTCTGTCTGTCTGTCTGTCTGTCTGTGGACAGATCCTCAGTCTCAGTTAAAGGATAATTAGTTTTTTACAGCTTTATTTTGGTAGTTTCATTCATTTCTATCAGTATTAATAACCAGCGGTGCAGGAAGTACTCAGGTCCGTTACTGCAGTAAAAGCACTAACACACTCTGAATGTGAAAGTACGGGAGCCGACAGGGACAAGAGGAGGCGGTCCGCAGCCCGATGAACCAGCGTGAGTCCGAAACACGTTCACACAGCACCGAGTTAACCCGGGTTAGTCCCGAGCTACTGAACCTTTACTCCTGAGCATTAAAGTCTTTGCACCTGAACGCCTCACCAGCTCTTTAATGTCAGAGTTTAACATCAGACCATCAGAGCTGCAGGAAGTAGTCAGAGCCGTTACTGCAGTAAAAGCACTGACACACACACTGAAACCCTCTGCTGCAGTGAGAGTGTGAGAGTGTGATCAGGAAAAAGCCCTTAAAGCATTAAAGCAGTGCAGCGTCCCTGTGGCTGCTGTGCTGTTATATATTCTATCATCAGGTTATTATTCCTCGTGCATTAATGTAAAGCAGGATGTTGCTGCTGCAGCTGGTGGAGCTGGAGCTCATGTTGAACCGGTTTGTATCGGACTGCAGCTGATGATGCTTTTCATTCTGGATCCATCTGCCGATTCTTTTCTCCGTCGATCCATCGGTTTGGAAAACTGGTGAAAACGGTGAGAAACGCCGTCACGACGACCCAGAGCCCAAAGCGACGCCTTCAGCGTGTCGTCGTGTCCGACCGACAGTCCGAAGCTCGACGTTATTAACAAACATCACAGTTATTACAGTCGTTCAGAGGAAAAGCAGCAGATCTGCACATCTGAGCAGCTGCAGCCAGGAAGGGATTTACAGGAGAAACGACTTCAAACATCAAAACAGTTTCCTGTCAGTCGACTAATCGACTCAGCTGCACTTCTATAAACTGTTTAATTTATAACCAAACATCAGATTTCTAAAGTCTTCATGTGTGTTGTGTAACACCTGGACCCGGACGTCTCAGTGCGAGTCGAGACCACAGCTGGTGGTTTATGGGGGGAAGCCAGTGAGGGATCTCGTGCTGCCGGTTGGTCGGGGATCCGGCTCAGTGGAGGGGGGACAGAGTGAACAGGGGCGTCTGCAGAGTACACGTTTCAGGTACTTTTATGTAACGTTGTACTTCCACTCCCCGTCTCAGAGGGACATGTTGTCCTTTTCACTGCGTCTGTCTGACGGCTTCAGCTACTTTACAGATCACAGCGTTTCATCCCCTTCCCGTCCGGTGGAAACCTCGTATCTCCAGGTGTTTGTGACGAGCTGAAGGATGAAGAGTTTCCTTCACGTGCTGAGGAAACTCTCCTCCTCCTGAAGCTGAATAAACTCTTTAACCCCCCCTCGGATCAGCTGGGAAACGCATCGTCACAGAGCTGAAAACAGGCTGTTTCTCTGATACGTGGTTCTCACAGGACGGCGGCGCTGCAAACACGTGATGACCTTATAGACCATGATGCATTGCTGCAGGTTAAACTGCCCAACAGCATATAAAGCAGTTAAAATGAGCTCAGCCAGAAACATCAGATATAATAAACACTGACAGGAAGCGTTTTACTGCACAGGGACGACTCTCACTGTCAGCTGATTATACTTTTACTGCAGGACCTCCACCACTGACAGTGAGTCACATGACTCCTGACACATCTGGAGACCCTGCTGGATTGGACAGTGATCAGTCAGCAGGCGTGTAGCAAACATTTACTTCAATGTAACGGTGTTATATAGAATAATAACATCACTTCTCTTTCGTGCCTTCCTTCTCAGGCCGGACGGCGTGAACAGAGAGTGAAAGCACCTCAGAACACGTTAGAGTGTCTCGTCCTCGTCGGAAAACGTCGGACAGTAAAAAATAATAAAAATGACTCTGGAGCCGACGCCTGTCATAAAAGTTTCTCACTTACTTTAAAACTGTTCACGTGTGTGTGAAGGCTGAAAGCAGCTGAACTCTGAGACGTGAACAGCTTGTAAAGATGAAGTTTGCCTGAGGCGACGTTCCTCCTGTCACACACACACACACACACACACACACACACACACACACACACACACACACACACACACACACCCAGGGGATGGGCACGTTTTTGCTACCTATTGGGGACCTTTTCCGGTATAAACGCTGACCTTGTCGGGACCGAAGCCGGTGCTAAAGAGGGAAAACGTCACGTCTGAGGTCCTGGTTCAGGTCGGGGTCAGGGTTTGTGTCAGGCTGTCCACAATGAATGGAAGTCAATGCAATGTCCTAACAAGGATAGCTTCACGAACGTGTGTGTGTGTGTGTGTGTGTCTGTGTGTATGTCTCATACTGCATATGAGAGCTGAGGACTTCATTACCCACAAGCCCTGTGGGTGATAAACAACAAGCCCCGACATCTGCAATAAGAAAATCTGCTCCACAGAATATCTGTTACGGAGCAGACGTGACAGTGTTTCCACTTTCGGCCTCCACGTCTCCGAGGAAATATCGTCCTCTTCACTGCGCTGACGGCTTCAGAGACTTTACAGATCAAAGAGTTTTCAGTCACTCAGGAGTCACTAATCATCTGAGGACCTTCCTCTGATAAGACTTCTGTGCTTTTCTCAGGAAGAAGACCGCGGAGTGAAAAAGACGATGTCTTTAAACGGTCCACGGAGACTCTGACGGTTACAGGACTGAGGTGATGAAACATTTTATTTCTTTTAAAACAAACCAAGAGCAAGTACAGCAGCTACTCCTCTTCCTCCGGTCTCCCCAACCTGAGTCCAGGTGAGTCCAGGTGAGTCCAGGTGAGTCCTCCTGTCAGTCAGCTGTCAGTCTGCTCTCCAGAGCCTCAAACACAGAGTGAGGATCCTGATCAGCATCAACGTGAACTGCATCTGGATACACAGACTGTACACACACACACACACACACACACACACACACACACACACACACACACACACACAGACACACCTGTTACCTGTCCGTTCACCGCTGTTTGAGTCTGAACGTGAGTTACACTTTAAGACTTCTTCTGTCTTTGTGAGGACCAGTCTGAGTTTTAGACCTTTTGTTCTTCAAAGAGTGTTTGAGGGGCCAAACTTGGTTTCAGGGTTTAAATTAGAACCAGGTTCAGGTTTTTTAAGGGTTTTCACAGGTACAGCGGTACAAACGTGTGCGTGTGCGTGTGTGTGTGTGCGTGTGTGTGTGTGTACCTGCAGGGCAGCAGTGTGTATCCTGTACTGACTCAGACTGTGTGTTACAGTGTGTGTGCTGTCCTCAGGTCTGGTCTTCAGCCTGTTCTGGACCTCGGAGCTCGGAGCCGGACGAGTCACAGCGTGGAACCTGCAGGAGGAAATTACATCACAGCGGGAAACGTACATGTGATGTTTTCAGAGCGCCGTTGTTCTGTACTTGATGTAAAGCGTACATGTCTGCTGCTTCATTTAAATCCTGTCTGACGGGTTTTGGATCTTTGGAAACTTTGAGATCTTTGTTTAAAATAAAGTTCTGTGTGTTTGAACAGCGTGTGTCGATGCAGGCGGGTCACCGGTCAGACCGGTCGTACCGACCTCTGCCCGCTGACTGGATCTGTAGCTCTCAGACTGATTCTCTCCAGACAAACGTCATCCGTCAGCTCCAGGAAGAAAACTCTGAGGGGAAAGCAGAGCAGAGGTCGTCCAGAGGTCGTCCAGAGGTCGTCACCAGTCGGTAAATAACATCGTAAATAACCCGTCAAACTGTTTCACAGACGGCGTCCTGAATATTTAAAGAGTTTGTATTTAAGACAGTTAATGTGCAGCAGCAGAGCCATTAGAGTCAGTATTTATACTGCAGCATCAAATATTCATCGGCACTCAAAACACCCAGCGTGTGTGTGTGTGCGTGTGTCAGAGTGTGTGTGTGTGTGTGTGTGTGTGAGTGTGTGTGTGTGTTTGTGTGTGTGTAGAATAGACATCACTGTAAACAGTCACATTGTGAAGCTGTAGTTATGGTGTAGCTTCGTGTTGCCGTGTGATTGGTCAGCTCGGGCTGCTGAAGAACGACTCGCCTCCTTATCAATGAAACACACTAACGAAGCTGCTTCCACCGCAAACATCGCCTCCTTTATCTAGACCACCACGAGGGGCCAGGCTTCCATAGACCCCATAGGCTCCGGCTGAGCCACCAGGGGCTGAATGCTCCCCCTCCAGGCCAGAGCTGGGCGAGATCACTCCTTCACAAAGATGCCGATCTGTAGAGCTCTCCCTCTGGTCCCTGACCTGGGATCAGTTTATCTCAGGAGACCGAACCAAGAGCCGCTGTCTCCGGAAACACAGCTCTCAGGCTCACAGGGGAAATAAACCCCTGGACTCCCGAGACTGTGTCTGCAAAACCTATGTGCTAATTAGAACATCAACATGTGAACTCAACAACCACAACAAGGATCAAGGAGGTCCTGGCAGGCTGCAGTAGCAGCAGCAGCAGCAGCAGCAGTAGCAGCAGTAGCAGCAGCAGTAGCAGCAGCAGCAGCAGCAGCAGCAGCAGCAGCAGCAGCAGCAGCAGCAGCAGCAGCAGCAGCAGCAGTAGCAGCAGCAGCAGCAGCAGCAGCAGCAGCAGCAGCAGCAGCAGCAGCAGCAGCAGCAGCAGCAGCAGTAGCAGCAGCAGCGCAGCTGCAGCAGCAGCAGCAGCAGCAGCAGCAGCCGCTGCCGCAGCTGCAGCAGCAGCAGCAGCAGCAGCAGCAGCAGCAGCGCGCAGCAGCCGCAGCAGCAGCTGCTGCTGCTGCTGCCGCTGCTGCTGCCGCAGCTGCCGCTGCTGCTGCGCCGCTGCTGCCGCTGC